>NC_058055.1:15575821-15833321 GCF_020085105.1 Siniperca chuatsi
CTCGGAGCAGAGAGTGAATTTCAATCATCACCGCTTTAGATATGTCCCCGCACAGCAGACAAGACAGGGAGATCCAGGTAACACACACACACACACACACACACACACACACACACATATACATACAGAGGGAAGTACATGAAAACCGCTGTGTCGACTGAAAATTATGTCAACAGGATGGATACGGCAGTTGCTACTGATTGGTTAGATAGTAAAACTTCTTGATGAACTGAAAAAGTTGAAGCAAGTGATCCGCTGGCACTAAGTACATTTACTCATATACTGTACGTGCTTGTACTTTGCCTGAGTATTTCATTTTCCTGCTACTTTATACTCTTTATACTACACTACATTTCAGGGGCAAATATTGTACTTTTTACTTCACTACATTCGTTTGACATCTGAAGTTACTAGTTATTTTACAGATTAAGATTTTACATACAAAACATCAGATTAGTTTATAAAATATGACGCATTGTTCAGTGCACAAAATCTGCTTATTTAATACTTTTAGTCCTTAATTGAGGTTTTATTTTCTTTCCTACTTGTTTTTTTAAATGCAAATCGACTTGTTTCAAGTATTTTCTAAAGTCATGTTTCATTTTTCATAATTCTTATGCAGCAATTGCTTTATTCTTTCTTGTTTCAAGCTTCAGACTATCATTTATAGAACAATTTTAAAGGGCAATATGTAAGATTTGGCCAGAATTTTAGTTTAAAACATTAAAAAAATGAACTAACCTTATCAAAAGAATGTGAAGAAGTAACAGTTCTGCATGCAAATTAGCATGCTAACCTGCTATCCCCGGCATATACTGTGTTGTAATACCACTTATATATTAATATATTTCGATAGGATAGCTCAGGTAGTTCCAGGAGATGTGTGCCAGTGGCGCCCGGTTATGGTTCTGGTGCCCATTCCGGACTTGGTCAGCAAATAGGACCGCTAAGTTAGCTGCACAGCTAACTGAGCTAACTAGCTAACGGCAGTTAGCAGCAGTTATGACCTGATATATGTATTTATTTGCAGTGTGCAATGATTAATTAACCGTTAACAAAGCCAATAGTTACAACTTGCCTTAGTAGAAAGTGGTTAAAAACATGGCTGTGTGGCTTCTCCTCCTGGACGGAAGTTGTTACTAAAGGCGTACAGGCACACTGATTATGATAGGAAGAAATAAACACTGTTACCACACGTACACACTCATAGACACTGAGTGGGTAGTATTCAAACACCCTATAATTTGTGCAGTGGTGAGTATGTGTTAATCTGTGTTGGAGGTGGCAATCACAGCTATAATACTCAGCCAGACCAGGAGGTACGATAGAACGTATAAACCCTTCAATCGTCAGGGGAAGTTGTTCATCTGTAATAATCAGTAGGTTTGTTTTGATTGGAATTTAGAAATTTGAGTAGAATTTCTTGCACACCATAAGGTCTTTTTGAGAAGTGTGTTCGATCACAAAGTCTTTACTGAGAAGGAATTAACTTTATTAATTATATTTCAGTCCTTCATTGTTCATTAGTCAAACAGCACCTGCACCATATGAGCTCTTCAGGTCAGTGAGGTCTTCTGTCATAGCCGGGAAATGCTGCTGGTGTCCTTTGATGGAAACATAGTTAATACAGTTAGTACAAGAGGCTGACAATGTGTGGGCCTCTTTGGCTCCTTCACTTGTTATAATAAATATTGTTGAGTTTGTAGGTTGTTATTTAGAGCTGCAACGAACGATTATTTGTTATTATCGATTAGTCTACTGATTATTTTCTTGATTAATTGAGTAATCATTTAGTCTATAAAATTATATAAAAAAGCCCAAGGTGGTGTCTTTAAATGTCTTGTTTTGTCCAATACAGTCCAAACCCCAAAGATATTAAATTTAGCACTTAATTTTCTGTCAATCCATTAATCGACTAAAAATTTCAGCTCTGTTGTTATTCATAATTTGCTGATTGTGACAATCGTCCGTTACAGCAAGGATTACATACATACACTTAATAAATGTATCAATATATCTATTCAGAATAGTGGATCTTTGCGTTACTGTATCAGTGTGTGGCTAAAAGATAGTCACCTCTGCTATGCTGTGTGTGGCTAATTATAATTTTGATGCTTTGAAAGCAGTTTATGGTTCATTCCCACATTGTTAAGAGTCCCATTGGGGCACACAGACACACACACACACACACATACACACACACACACACACAAAGCAGTCAAAGGTTAGGGTCAGAGGTCAGCAGTGTGTTGGTCACGGATGAAAGAACAATGGGTGGGGAATCCTTGCTGCTGAAAACAGCACTCCCTGTCCCTCTTCCCACTTGAGCTTAGCTCAGCACTCATGCCATCGAGTAGCTAGAGACAGAGAGAGATCCACAGGCGTTCTTCAGCCTCGAGCAGGAGCTGCTAACCGGGCTTTGATTGACGCATACAGAGGGAGAAAGAACACTGTTGAATCTTAACACTGCCAGTTGGATGAAGCATGTCAGTGAATATGTGTGCATTGCCGATGGCATGTGTTGCGAGTCTAAGTCACAGATCAGGATTACGTCATCCCGCCCGGGTGCAGGAGTTGATATATTGACTCTGACATTGTCACATGTAGGCCTCGGAGCACCACGGAAAGTTCTGACAGCAGCTCCAAAGGTGCAGGAGGTGTCCTCCGTTCATATTAATTTCAAGCATTTCAGGAAATTCATGACTCACAGTTGAAACACTAACAGATTGTGCAATGCAGAAGCTGAAATATCTGTTCTACTGAAGATGAATGACGTGAATGCTTAAATGTATCTAACAGAGAAGTGACTGGTTGTTTTAGGTCATATTCTGATTGAAGACAGCTGTGAATGTTTGCAATGTTTCTAGACTGTGTTGTAGTATTTATCTTGTATCTGTTTATTATTATTATTATTATTAATAATAATAATAATAATAATAATAATAATAATAATAAGACATTTTATTTATATAGCACCTTTCATACATAAAATGCAGCTTAAAGTGCTTCACAAAAAAACTAAACAAAAAAAACAAACAAAAAAAACTCAAAAGCACAATGTCAATGTGTATGTCCAGCAGTCCTCTGTGATTGTGTAGGGTTAATTCAATTGTATTGATGTATGTCTACAACACCAGCAGGATGTCTTATTGAGAACCTCTCTGCTATTGATTGCTTATGTAATTGTTTGCTTATGTTTGTCTGTGTGGTCTTCAGTGTGGCATGTGTCTGTGCATGTGCATCCTATGTGATGCCCTCTCTGAATAATGACACCACGCTGCACAAATTTCATTCTACAGACCTGCCAACAGTCCTGCTTTCCCTTTTTTCCATCTTTCATGTCTGTTTCAGCTGATCAGTTATTCATAATGTGCTGTATAGCTGCGTGTTTCCTCTATGGGAGTCATATCGCTCTTGTTGCTGAAAAGTGTTAGCTTTGAAATATCAGGAGTCATTTTCACGAGCCAATACATCTCTCCTTTCTTGTAGCTTGACAACTATTCATTTTTGATTTTCTGAACCTGCACAATGCATAAAAATGTTGTGTATGTTGTACTTGCATAAGGGTTGTAATCATAAAAGAGCTAGGCTACTATACTGTGTATGTATACAGCTTAACCTGTTCTTTCTGTTCTGTGCATGTACCACAAAGCTAACACAATGAACCAAAGGAAAACAGTGGGTAAAGAACGACTGGCATTGGTAGCGGTTGTGGGGGATATAAAACTTAATTTTACAGCTGTCATGTTACACCTAACACACCAAATAGCTGAGCTCACTGGGTGGTTTGAAGTTAGCTCAAAGCAAAAACAATAAGCAAGTCACTCAGTTTTTCGGCAAGTTTTCCCTGTAGCCTGGAGGCTACCACACATAGTCCCAGACAGTAACTCCACTTTCAAAGAACTCATTTAAGCTTGGGTTATTGGGCGCATTTAGATGTCTCAATCAAACTATTACCTTAATTTGGATGTTTGCAGTTGGTGATCAGGTTAAAACTGGAGTTAGGAGGTTTTTGTTGACTGTACTGCTCATGATAATTTAGGCTAGAGACACATTTCACAAAGCAAACATTAATAACCACCTGGATAAAATTTTCAGGATGCAGCTAGATATTAGATTGTATCACCCACCACCAGGCTTGAAAGTGAGACCCTATCTCTTTTGTAGCCGGTTTGCATTTCTGATCAGCTCAACTAGAAGACTGAATAATTCTGTGAGTAACCCAGAGGGTTTCTAAGAAGAAAAAGTCAGTGTTTGCATGTTGGGATAAGGCCTTATTCTGCTGGAAAATTCCCTTCTCTTCAGCAGTCAGTGTTGGCAGGTATGGCTTTGCTCAGGCTGAGGAATGTGTTGAGCTGCTTCACCGTTTTAGGGGCTCCCAGGGTCCCAGCTCAAGAGGAAGCTTCTGGTCTGCACGATTGATTCTGGTCCTGAACTCTCTTGACAGTGAATAGGCACTTGTATGCTGCACGTCCTTGAATATTAATATTTTAGGAGCAGCGATAGTGCAATAATGTACTCCAAATTCGCAGTACCGGTTACTGATTCCTGAGAAGTGAACTCTTGCAAAACAGCAGTAGTCTCTACAGTACATGCCGGACATTGAACACCTCAGGACAGAAGTAAAGCGAGGACACTCTTTAGGTTTTATGCCAAATGTTACAGAGCATGACATAAACGAGTGGGTGTGAGTGTGAGTAATATGCGAGCGCTCCGATGGCGCTAACATGACAAAGTCTGAACTAGAGTCTGTAAGCCTGCAGCCACTTTTGAAGTGTGTGTGTTTTGTCCACATATTTATGCATGCGCACATTTGCATAGAGAAAGCAGCGAAAGCACAACCTGTTCTTCCTGTTAAGTGTGACGTGTTTGCTCTTGGCTTTGCCAGCGCAGTAACACCCACTCCAGTTCACTTTTGCTCCAGAGAACAGAACAAACTAGGGCTGCACCTAAAGGCTTTTGTTTGCATGTAATGGTGTTGTGTCACTACCAAATGGCACTGTGCCATGATGCTGTTGAAAGCCTTCTCCACAGTGGCAGGAATATGTCTCTGGTGGACAAATCCAAATACAGTTTTCTTTTGCTTGAAAAAACCCACAAAGTGTAGTTTAAAAAAATAAAAATAAATGTAGAATGTAAACTCCTCCTGACGTTATTAAAAACCCACAAATACTCATCAACGATACCAAAGACATGACCTGCTGTCCTCCATGGTAGCTATGGTCCTGACTCTAAGTTAAACCAAATGGGTAAAACAACAGCTTTTTTGTTTAAAAAGAAAAAAAACAAACAAAAAGGGAGAAGATGATACTAAAGAAATGAAATTCATAGGATGCTGTGGGGTGGCTGAATTGCGAAACTAAAAGGAGGAAGAGAAACTTGAGTTGAGAAAGAGTCACAGAATGGCACGTAGAGAGGAAGATGAGCAGCCAAACAAGAGCACATTTTACTGCAGTTTACTTTAGAACAGTCTTATTTATTAAAAGCAACAGTGAGAAAAAAATGCTGATTTGTATAATTTCTCATATCAACTGAAGCAGTTCTGTAAAGTGTTAGCCTCATCAAATATTCTACTCACAGACATTTTTTGCCAATCAGTAATGTGAACTAATGTGAATCATTAATGCAAACTGGGAGTTGCTCAGTTAGTAGCTTATGTGTTCCTTTTAGATAATACGTTTCTAATGGAAATTCTGCACAAATAATGTGCTCAATCAATGTGCTCAGTGCATACACTGTATTGATTTCAGTTTTACACCAGGCATTAATTGCATTGATAAACTCAGGGATCTTGATACTGTCTCTTGTTTTAATGTTTTGGCTTTCAAGTGATGTTACAGGAGGGGAACTTTCCATAATAATAATAATAATAATATGCAGCTGTAATTTTCCTCCTACATTATAATTATCTATAAAATAGATGTAAAACAAAAACCCCCAAAGGGGAAAAAACACACTGTATTTCCCTGTAAGTCTAAATGTTCAGTAGAAAGAGAGTGTGTGTGTGTGGGGGGGGCTAGCTCAATAAAAGGAGCCTTTCAGCTGCACTGGAAACAATTTCCAGCTGAGGGGACATTTATATTAAAGCTTTGCCTTGCCAGCACAGACTGTTCGTGAGTGTGTGCGTTACAGCAGCTAGCTAGCAAGAATCAACTGTCCCTCTTCCTGATACATTTTGGGACAGGCTGCCATTTCTAAATCAGTGCTTAATCTGTCCCGATATTTAAACGGCCTGTGCCAGCCCAGTCAGACAGACAATACGTACTGAGGGAATTAGAGGGTCAGTGATGAGACTCTTCGGGTCCCAGACAGGGCAGACATGAGCCACAGAGAAGTCATCCAAAGGTCAAGCCTCATCGACTGGATGTTCCAACAGGATCAGCTGGCCTCCAGTCCTCACACACATGCCTTTTAACCCAGACTTTTACAGTGTTGTGGTTGTCAGTTAGAGAATTACTTGTTGTATGCTTTTAAAATGTAAATGGTCCGACAAGCTTTTGTGCTCGAACCCAACTCAGCATAGACCGAGAGCAATGCGGCATATTTGACTGCGTTCACCTTATCATAGCTAATAGGGGCTGCAACTAATGATTGTTTTCATAATCAGCTAATCTGTTCATTTTTGTGGTTAATTGATTAATTGTTGAAATTTTTTGTGATATTAAAGAAACAAAAAAAGCAGCAAATCATCACATTTGAGGAGCTGGAGCTAGAAAATGTTCAGCATTTTTGCTTGATAAATGACTCAAATTATGAATAAATTATCAAAATTGTTGGAGATTAATTTTCTGTCCATTGACCAGTCAATAGAGTTGCAAAGTGGGAGCAGCTTTTTCAGGTGCCCCTGGTTCCAGAAATAAAATCCCCATTCATTTTCTCCATAGACAATGTCAGGTGACTGGCAGTCGGAGCACATCTGCGGCTTGGATGGACATGAAACTCTCCCAGTGGAATCAGTACAAGAGATTAACAACTGCTTTATTAAATATCTGATTCTTTGATAACAAGTTAAAGGTACAAGCCTGTGTACTTGCAAAGGAGAAGTTATATCTACGACTCCCAAGGTGCATTTTGGCAAGAAACATCCATCTTAAAATTGTGTTACGTCTGCCACAATCTGCAGCTTAAATTAATTTACTTTTGGATTCTCGGTCAATTTTGGATGAACTAAAGAAAAACTATCTCTAACATCTAACATTGAGGGTATCGTTTAAAGAAAAATTCCAAATCAGAATACAGAATTGTGGAAAAACTATTCCGGAACCAAAGGGTCCTCATACTTCTGGAACCCTTTTTAACTGACTAATCGTTGCTAGGTAACCATCTCAGAGTTCATCCTCCAGAAGCTTGTGTATCATATATACCAAGCACTAACTAAACTAAACCCTTAATCCTCAGCTGATAACGTGAGCCAGCTTCAGTATTGAGGCTCTCAGGGGTTTGCCACTATGTGAACAGTCTGTGTAGACACCAATAAGCCTACCCATTGTTTATCTCAACCATTTTAAATCCTTTCCCACAACTTCCGTGTAAATACACTACTTTTGTTGCCTGGGTCCTGACCTTCAAATCCACCCACTCCATCAAGTTGACTGATGGAAATAGAGTGTAACGAGTTGACAATCCTGTCTGATGTCAGGGTATTACTTTTAGTGTCCTTGCACTAAACTTACAAAGTCAAACTCCTGTGTATTTATTGTACACTGGATAGTGATTCTGATCCCATTGCTGTAAGAGTGTCAAGTTGAACAGGATGTAACAGTGCATTGATCGTGTACTTAGTGTTTATGAGCTGTAGAGACAAGAGTGAAAGACAATTGGTCGGAAATGTTTTCGGCTTTTTGCTGCAAGGTTTATTGTCAGAGGAAACAGCAGTGAGGAGATGGAAGCAGGAAACCCAACTAACTTTTTTGCACCTTCTGTGATTTTACTGTATTCACACAGACACACATAGAGAGATGTGTTGGTGGGAAATAGTCAAAGAGGAATAGAGAGGCTAAGGTCACAGAGGACTTATAGATATAGAGCTCAAAGAGGAGACAGTCAGAGACAGGAGTGTGTGTGAATGATAGAAAGAAAGAGGGAGCATGGAGAGAGGGTATATTTGGCCTTCATGCTGTCTTGCACAAATTTGTCATTGCATGTTAGATGGTATGGAGCACTCTGCCTATGAATATCTCTAATGATCCCAGCAGGGTGTGTGTGTGTGTGTGTGTATGTGTGTTCTTATCGGAACGAGCTGGCAGTAATGAAGCATTGGACCTTGAACTAGAATGATTCAGGGCTTTTCTCTGTTTCTTGCAATGAGGAAGCGCTGGTTTATCTTGACGGAAGCGGCAGAACTTCGACTTACACCGAGGACATTAGATGTCGACTTATAGTTTAGCTTAGTTACACATTTTTGTGAAGTGGCTTCTCTGTGTCAGAGATCATTTGGCTTAATATACGGTTATGAATGAAACAGCAGCATTCCCTGACTCTTAAATCAGTATTCTAGGCTAGTGGGTTGGAAAGATGTTTGTGGGTGAGTAAGGCTGGCACGTTTTAGCTAAGTTTAGCCGACTTCCATTTAGCTCGGCACAGAATAGCTCAGTCAGCTGATCTTAGTACAGTTACAGTTCATAGTGCTGTGTGCTTTAAAGCTCACTAAGGCATTAAGGCTCAGAGATGGCTGGTACAGTAATACTGTTTTAATTTTTAATCTAAATGTCACAGTGTTGAATAAACGGGGGTATATCTGTGAAGCCATTCTCAAAATGGCCTTACCCTTTAAGCTGCCTCTTTATTATACTATTTAGCATGGTTGTAAACATCTTAATTATGGCAACGTAACAGGCAGCACAACATCAGCACCCCTTGGCTGATGATGTCATCTGTATCCATACATTTTCTGCCTTCAACAGCACACTGTTTGTTGAAGATCTTGATTGGGTCCACAGCTGCCTCCCAAACCCTCCCCTTCCTCCTCGTCACTGCGCTGTTCCTTCCTGTTGTTGCTTGTGTAACCGGCTGCCTCCACTGTCTCCCCACTGAGACTGCCTTTTTCCTGTTGTGCACAACACAAACATTACCAGTGGCTCAGATCTCTAACCAGACAACAATGGGGAAAAAACAACAACAACACAAAAAGAAAACCCCTATGTCTTACATACTGCAAACACAGACAGTCGCACACTAAGTTTGTGTCTGTTTTGATAATTTATTCAATTAATTTTGCTTTAAATTTTTACTTAAATGTGAACGAAGAACTGGGGCATCCTGTGGGCTTGTTAGTCCATGGGGGATTCTCTGTTGAATTAATTGGTAATTATTGAGGTCATAGTTTGTGTTGCAATAGATGCAATATATTGTGTAGTTGTACAGAAAATAATAGATATACCTACAATGAAATCTAAAACAACAACACCACAAACAGCCTAAACAATGACCTTGGTGTTGAATATACACCTTTCTAGCAAAAATGTGAACATTGCAGGCTTCACAAAGATATTATTTATTGTGGGGCAGTTGCATTAGATTACACTGTATTATGCAGGAATGTCTGGTATTGTGTCCATCCCCCTGTAATCTCTAAAAGAGGGTTTTAAAATGTGCAAACTTTGATGTTTATTGTCTAGCTTTATAAGGTTCAGTGCTACTTGTGTTAATATTATTATTATTATTATTATTGTTGTGTGTATCTTTGTAGAAAGAAGACACTAGTACAATACATCTAATATGTTTTATATTTAGTATTATACATGCTCAGTCAAAGATTTTATAAATTACTTTTATTGCATGTAAACCCCCATCTATTCCTGTCACTGCATGCTGCTTCATTCCTGAATAGACCTAAAATATGCTCTCTGTGTGTGTGTGTGTGTGTGTGTGTGTGTGTGTGTGTGTGTATGTAATACCCCTGGTTGTTTCTGTCCAGTGCCATCTGGTAAATTCCAGCACAGAGGGCATTTTAGCTTTCCAGCAGTATCTGTCTGCCCCCCCCCCTCTCTCACACACACACACTCACACTCACACTCACACACACACACACTCACATGTAGACACACATTTTCTCTTCTTCACACACATGACATTGTGAGTTGTGACTGCAGGGCATTACTCTTTTCTGAGGGAGAAAAGAAAATGCTGCAGCATTGTGGATGTAACTGCTGTCTCCCAGCCGTTTCCTCCTCTCTACTCTGTTGATTCTCTCACTGTCCTCTCTCTCTCTCTCTCTCTCTCTCTCTCTCTCTCTCTCTCTCTCTCTCTCTCTCTCTCTCTCTCTCTCTCTCTCTCATGTTACATCAGTTTCTCCTTTAAATGTCTGCTGAGCCTTTAGAGGAAAGAGACAAAGATAGTAATATAAAGGGAATGAGTTTTGGAACCTCAATGTGTGCAGCAATGTGCTGTGCTTCCTCAATGGTCTGAAAACCATCTACAAAAACAACAACTTGTTATGATTTGAGAAACAGAATTGGATTTATCTGGCAACCATTCTTTTTGATATAATGGATTTTGAAAGGTTTTATACTATAAGTGTCTTGAAAGGAGAGAGACGTGTAGGCTTAATTACAAGCTGAAAACACAACACTCACCAAACTGAAGCAAAAGTTTCACCTGGCAGAAGCAGTAAAATACGCAGGATCATGACAGATGATAGATGATATGTTACTGGTATGTTGGACTGAGTTACGTTTATCTGTCTCCATGAAAACCCTTACCGGTAGACCACAAAGAGGAAATTTCTGTTGATTTTAGAGCTGCAACTAATGATTATATTCATTGATAAATCTGTTGATTTTATTTTTTTTTTACATTTTTATTTAATTGTTCAGTATAACGTCAGAAAATAATGAAAAATGTCCATCACAGTTTTCCAGTGACATCTCCAGATTCCTCATTTTGTCCGACCAACAGTCCCAATCCCAAAGATATTCAATATAAAATTATATAAAGAAGAGTAAGGCAACAAAATCTCACATTTTAGAAGCTTGAACCACAGAGTGATCAGCATTATTGCTCAGTAAATAACTGATAAATGATTAATCAACTCTCAAAATAGTTTTCTGTCGATTGACTTTTATTAATGACTAATCCTTTTAGCAGTACTGCATTTTGCCAAAAGACTTGTTTTGTAATTTATTCTTGTGAATGTAAAAATGCATTAAATCAATTTATGTGTAAAGGAAAATAGATTTTAATATTCTAAACTTTAATTTAAGATGCACACATGACAAACAGGGAAAAGCTTGTGCTCAGACAACCTGAAAGGTTACAAAAATCAAGCTAATCCTGACTGCAGGGCATTGACTACACACCGCTGGGGAGACCACCTAGGAAAGAGGATGGGGGTGGGTGTGTAGAGACAGAGGGGGGAGGACAGGGGGGAGACAGGGGAAGGCAGAGGTCACCACAGAGTATATGTAGTTCTCTTGGGAGGTGGAGAGGGGGAGAACAGCACGGGGATGCTTTACTTGACTCCAGGGCTTTCACATAGCAGGCGGTCAGGAAAACACGGGGGGAGGAAGTCACATTGGTGAGACACCCTGTGATGGAAGTGAAGGAGAGTGAGAGTAGGAGGAGGAGTGAGCAGACAGAGCTCCTGCAGAGCAAATGGTAGGACGAAGGAGGTAAAGGACAGGAGGTCCTTTCATCAAAGCCATCATCAGGGATCATCAACCCTCTGTGTGCTCCCTTCACACCAGCAGCATGCCGACATGTGGCCTGTTGGCCTTTGGGTTTGTGTGTCTGCTGGTAGCTGTTTTTTTCCCAGAGCCTGAATAATGTCTATTTTGGGAAACAGGACTGCACAGAAATTAAGACAAAACAAAATCCGGTGATAATTCAAACTAATAAAACTTGATACAAATTTAAAACTCCAATACTACAGCTTACTTTCAGTCACAGCTTCCTGTTGTATTTTACTTGGAACACAAAAGAAGAAAGAAGTTGCCACAGTGGCCTACAAGGCTGAATACAATATATACAGTATAAAACAAAAATGAAAGTCAAATTGACTTTGAGAGTTGTTTGGTTAAATTAAGAACCTTTATATCTTTATGATTATGATCAAAACAGTTTCTAAGGCAGTTTCATATGAACATTTACCTTGAAATAATATTGTATTATCAACTTTTTTTGCTGAACAGGTGAAAAGGTTTCAGGCAATCCTCTTGTTTCCTGAAGTAGTTCATTCTGCTTCCCAGCCAACAGTCAGTTGTTCCTCCATTTGCCACATATAGACAACAGATGATACAGAAGACCTGACATAACTATTCATTGTAAATTAGAGTAGGGTACATTTCTGATACAGAGGGCATCCTCTAACTCTGCATTGTGCTGTTAAACAACAGTGAGTCCCAAAGTGAGAATCTGGCTTAGATGTCAGAAGAAAATT
Source organism: Siniperca chuatsi (assembly GCF_020085105.1). Taxonomy (NCBI): domain Eukaryota; kingdom Metazoa; phylum Chordata; class Actinopteri; order Centrarchiformes; family Sinipercidae; genus Siniperca; species Siniperca chuatsi. The sequence continues at coordinate 15,588,198 of NC_058055.1, forward strand.
AGTTTATGAAGACTTAAGGTTGGGTTACGCTAGAAAAGAACTAGTTTGTCCAACTATGTCAGAAGGCAAAAGTATTTATAGTTGTTCCCAACAGCCACACACGAAGGCAGCGTGAAAAGCCGACCGTCACAGAGAGGGGAAGACTTGATGTTGTTTATATATGGGGATGAAAGCACACATTTTCGCATTCATAGTGTTGCATTTGGTTGCACACACGAAAAGTGACAGAAATAGCTTTGTAAAGAATGAAACAAGAAAGCTTGAGAGAGAAGTTCAATGCCAGCTTACTTTCTCACCTCCACACCACACAGCTGCGTGAAATGTTTGTGAATGTCAGGTTGTCGGTGTCGGAAAGTGACAGAAATTCAGCTATTCGACCACCTGACAAGCAGATTTGATGAAGCATACTTTAGCTACCATTCATATAGCCCCTTTCCAGAGCCAGAACTGTCCCAGGAAAGGTTTCCAAATAGCTGTTGCTTTCCTTTGCTTCCACACAGTTTGTAACATCTGTCTTGCTGCAATCCTTATCAGCCCCCCCCCCCCCCACGGGCATTTTGAGTGTGCACACAAATGTTTGTGTGTTCATGTATGTGCAACACGTGTGACTGTAAAAAAACAAAGAGTTAGTGGGTGACCGAATAAACTAAGTGGGTTTCATCGCCTTGTTCACCTTCACGCTTCCTCTTCTCGTCGCCTCTCTCTGACCTTCGTTGTTCCCTCTTTGAATCCTCTTTCCACTCTCTCCCTGTTCCCTCTCTCATTTCCTCCCTCGGGCTCGCCTCCAAAAGTGTCAGCGTTTCCTCTGTCCTCCTATAGCATCAGACCTCGCCATCACTATCATGGCGTCTGGACACCGTCAGCACTTTGGTGGTGATGGGTGATACAAGACTCTGCAAATCTCTTGTCTTTTTCTCTCCTTTAAGTGTTGTTTCTGTTGGTCACTTCCACTTGTTCTTTGTTTCTTTAAGTTTTTTTTGTGTTTTCATGGCAATCTGCCTGTTTTATGTTTTAATTTCTCTCTCTGAAAGTATTGATTGGAGTTGTGTATTCCCTAACGAGATGAGGACAGCAAAGCCTCCCCTAGCTGAGTTCTGATGTGGGGATGGGGCTGTCAGTGGAAATGGAAACCGCCATCTTTTTCTGCTAAGTGACATTCTTTCTCACTTCTCATATTTTTTCTCTCTTTCCCACATTTTCATCTTTCTCTTGTTTTCTCTGGTCATTTATAAAGTGTCCTTACTCCTTGTGTTGACTCTGTAAAGATGTGGAAAAGCTCAAGACGTGGCAGCATTAGTGTATATGTATGTTTGTGTGTGTTTTGGTGAATGGTGGCTGGTGGCGTGCGGCCTCATACCTGTGGATAGTTTTTTAGACCACCCAGGCATACTGTACCTTCAACTACGGTGCAGTAGTAAGTGTGCTAATACACCACATGTTGTTGCTGTAAGAGGAGGGCTGTACTTTTGACTAATGTTTGGAGAAGGCGTTCCTCACTAAGGTTACAATGTCCCAGCCTCTAGTTGATGCTGTCTTACAGCTTGGTTATAAGTGCAGACTATGTGTGTATTTGTATTAGTCTCGGTAATGTCCATAGATTGGTAGTGAGGGGTTTGCACATGTTAAGGATGCCAAAGAAAAGAACTTAAAACTGCAATGCACAATTTTTTTTGGCCACTTGGAATCAGTGGAAAGAATTTATGAAAACAACACTGACATATCATCACCTTTTTGGTCTCTACCAACTCCTGAGGGAAATATGTGGCTCTTTACCGGCAAAATGTTCCACTATGTTCATCAGCTAGTCGCTAACTGTGTCTGTCTAAACTAAAGAAAGAATATTAAGACTAGTAGGGCCTAAACAGTTTAGATGCATACAGTTGTATGAAAAAAGTGTTTGCCCCCTTCCTGATTTCTAATTTTTTTGCATGTTTGTCACACTATGGGAATGGGACACACACCTTCTGAAAAGTAAAATTTTTGTCCACAAAGTATTTCCCCAAAAGTCTTGATGATCCCCAAGACTTTTGGGAAAATACTCTGTGGACTGACGAGACAAAAGTTGGACTTTTTGGAAGGTGTGTGTCCCATTACATCTGGCGTAAAAGTAACACCGCATTTCAGAAAAAGAACATCAAACCAAGAGTAAACTTTGGTGGTGGTAGTGTGATGGTCTGGGGCTGTTTTGCTGCTTCGGGACCTGGAAGACTTGCTGTGATAAATGGAACCATGAATTCTGCTGTGTACCAAAAACTCCTGAAGGAGAATGTCCGGCCATCTGTTCGTGACCTCAAGCTGAAGCGAACTTGGGTTCTGCAGCAGGACAATGATCCAAAACACACCAGCAAGTCCACCTCTGAATGGCTGAAGAAGAACAAAATGAAGACTTTGGAGTGGCACAGTCAAAGTCCTGACCTGAATCCTAGACATCTAAAATTCAAGCCAAGTTTGGTCTGTTATAAATGACTTTGAACAATAAAGTCAAGTCAAATTGATCCATTGACACTGTTTGAGATGCTAAATCCACATATGTTTTATGTTAAAGGGATCATTTGGAGTTGGAGTTTTAGTTTTATATTTTTTTGGGAAATACACTTTCTTTGGATTCACTTTCTTGCCGAGAGTTATATGAGAAGATCAATTCCATTGTCATGTCTCGACGCTAAATATAAAGCAGCAGCCACTTAGCTTAGCTTAGCACAAAGACTTGAAACAGAGGGAAACAGCTAGCCTGGCTCTGCCTAAAGTTAAAAAATACATGTACTAGTACCTCTAAAGCTCATTAATTAATTATATCTGGTCTTTATGCTAGGCTAAGCTAACTGCGCAACAGTTTTTAGAGTGGTGTCAATCTTCTCATCTGCTCTCGACAAGAAAGCAAATAAGGGTGTCTTCCAAAATGTCAAATTGTTCCTGTAATGCCAGTGTTATAGCTGTGAAACAGAAAATGCCCTCACATCCACAGTTGCGGCTGTCATAGCAGGCTGCCCGAATAAGTCCCTTAAGACTCTACAGTTGATCCAGAATTCTGCGGCACGTGTACTGACAAGAACTAGGAAAAGAGATCATATCTCTCCAATATTAGCTTCTCTGCACTGGCTTCCAGTAAAATCCAGAATAGAATTTAAAATCCTTCTCCTCACCTACAAAGCTCTTAATGGTCAGGCACTATCGTATCTTAAAGAGCTCATAGTACCTTATTACCCGACTAGAACACTGCACTCCCAGGATGCAGAGTTACTTGTGGTTCCTAGAGTCTCCAAAAGTAGAATGGGAGCCAGAGCCTTCAGTTATCAAGCTCCTCTCCTGTGGAATCAGGTCCCAGTTTGGGTTTGGGAGGCAGACACCATCTTCACATTTTAAGAGTAGGCTTAAAACTTTCCTCTTTGATAAAGCTTATAGTTAGGGCTGGCTTGGGTGAGTCCTGAACCATCCCTTAGTTATGCTGCTATAGGCCTAGACTGCCGGGAGACTTCCCATGATGCACCTCTTTCCTCTCCTTCTCTCCCTCTCCATCTGTATGCATTTTTATCCCATTATTGCATGTTACTAACTCAACATCTTCTCTCTCCCGTAGTTCTGTGCTTTCTTGTTTCTCTCCTCTCTCCTTTTGTCGCTTTCAGCAGGCATTTCTGCCTCTGGAGCTGCAGTCTGGATCTGTAGTTGTGGGCCACTTGCTTCCACCATGTTCCTGCTCGACAACTGCTACTACAGTTGTTGTTATTGGCTCTGTTACTAATACTGACATTATTTTTCCTATAGCTGACTATTATTATTAATTTATTAATATTAACACTACAATTACATTTCTATTATTTCAAAAAAATTCTAGATGGTATTTGCATTGTGCCTCCCTCTAAATAATATTATAAAGAGTATGGTCTAGACCTGCTCTATAGGAAAAGTGCAATGAGATAACTTCTGTTATGAATTGGCGCTATATAAATAAAATTTAATTGAATTGAGTTTACTTCAGTTTTTGGAATGGCTCACATTTGGTTAATTCATTTGGCCCTAGGATTTTGAACAGCCATTTTGAAGAGTGAAGAAGCAAGACACAGAGTTGAGGGAGTGGCAGAAGGCAGCCATGCGACGTAAACCTGCATCAGCCTCTTGTGACAGCTCTGATCACAGAGAGGAAGCGATAGGAGGAACGTGTGATCAAAGGCACCTACCTGGCGTCTGTCAGGAGAGAGGAATGCAGGCCTGGGTGCGTGTGCGAGTTAAGTGAGGCAAGTTTTCAGAGAAGACACCGGGAGTTGAGATGACAGCATGAAAGGGAGCTCTACCAGTTTCTGGAGAGAGGAGAAGCAGCTGATGGATTAAAGGGTTATCTGTTTGTAAATGGGGAGAAGAGAGTGATGAAGAGAGAGGACAGAGAGCAGAGAGCTGTCAGGTATAGTGCCAGCTGGAGCGCAGGAAACAGCTGATCATGCTTGTGACAGGAAGGAGAGGGAGCGAATAGAAGAGCAGAGTGGATTCTGGCTGTGATGAGGATGTCAGCATATCAAAGGATAAGTCTTTCTGAATGACAGTACAAAAGGACAAGGGCTTAGAAAGCGATATGAAGTATGATGGCGCAACTGAGTAATGAGACATATGACTGATAGTAGTGAGAGCAACTAAAAGGAGAAGGGCGTTTTGTTGCTCATTTCTCCTGGATCCAAAACCCAGAGTTATAACTGCAGCAGTGGAATAATGACGTTTATAACTGCAAGCATAACAGAAAACTAAAGGGTCAGAGTTAAAGTCTGAAAAAGAAGACATTAAAATACAAAAACCTTCAATGTCAGATTATTTATTTGCAGATGAGCTGTAAGTGGAGAGTTTATTTGCTTTGTGCAATTATACTGCCACAGGATATTTGATGCTATTGTGACAGAAACCTTAATTTAACAAAGCTGTTAGAACTGTAATGTAGCCATTAGCCGCCTCTGCCACAGGAAGTTAGCATGATGCACCAGAAAGTGTATCTTATAAAGGTCTGTGGTGTTGGCTCTTACAATCTCTCTTCCAGCAGATACTCTCTTTAATGATTAATGACCTTAATAGAGTACAACAGGAAGGAGGCCTGTGTTTTATGTCCACTGAACTGCTCACTTTATACTCAAACAGGGACACACAGGAAAGAAAACTTTACTGGGATTTGATCGCAGGCCAGCAGGGTCACATGAATGGCTTCAAATGTTTATTCTTAACGGCACTGAACCACGAGTGAAACATATGTTCAACCACAAATGTGCATATGTTATTAAATATACACAAAACTGCACAATTCTGCAAACTAACTCCTCATAGAAATTAATATTATGATGACAACTTAACAGACGGCCCTTCAGCGTTACAAAAAGTACCTGTAATCACATTAAAGACCAGCTTATGTTGTTATAATATTATGGTGCATTATTATTTATTGCTCTGATTACATGAGCCCTGTCTGAGAGGGCTTTAACATAGTGTACATGCATAAAAACAGAAAAACAGGACAAAACAGCACAGATGACTAACTAGCTCTCTGGTTACCACAAGTGTTGGCATGGCAACCAGCAGAGCATGACTGTAGGCAAAATCAGTAGTGTTTGAATAAATGTTGACCAGTCAGATTGCTTGGCTGGAGCTTTCTTTTTGCTTGTGTTAACAGCAAAAAAGACATTTTGTCTCAAGATAAAACATTTAGAGATATATTTTTTAATGATCTTTTTTCAGCATTTGTCCTTTCTATATTTCACCTGTTGTCTCTCTATTTCATGGAAACAACAGATACGTAATGTTTTGCATATAGTGGGTGTTGTGTATTACAAGCTGTTGGTAAAGTAGGTCAAAACAAACCATTACACACTAGCCATTATAGATAAGCACCCTTTAAAGATAATAAAGAAACCTTAGCTGGGTCATGGTCCTACTGTTTATTTCTACCTTTACTGCAGTGAAAAGACCAGTTGCATCCCTTAGCAGACTATAGTGCAGCAGATGTTTGTGCCATGCACATATATCCTAACTTTGCTTTCAGATATTACAAATTAAAATAATGACATGCATAAAAAGTGCGTAGTATGAAACCATAATCGGTACAAAAACACGGACAAAGTGTCACCCACAAGTTTCTAAGGTGATGTGTTGAAGCTTGGAGTTTGCATTTGCTGCTTGCTTTCATCTTAAAAAGTAAATTTGGTAAATTCTCATTTCTGGAAAATTTGAAATAAACAGAAGCATAGCTAAGTGTCATGAATTTCTTGGTAAAGTGATTCTGATATAAGACAATTGTGTTTTTTTATTTAAGTAAAGTTGCTTTGTAACTTCAGTCGAACCTTCACTACTTTTATTTTGAAGATGCTGTCCTCTGCATTTAATGTGATGTATTTCTGCTCCTTCCCAGGATGAAAGTAGCCAGCTGGTACTCTCAGCTGGTATGTTTATCTCCAGTTAGTAATGTGTTAAAATAAATATTAAAGAGAGCACATAAATAGTAAAAAGAAGATTTTTTAGAAAGTACCTAAAACAGATCGCAGTAATGCACTACGCCCAACACTGTGAGACACACATACTCACGGAGACAGCGAGATTACAAATCTTCGCCTTAGGCTTTGTTTCTCGTATCACCCCGCTGTTGCGTAACCGCTCTGCCTGTGTATGTGCGCACACAAAGGAACTCACACAAACAAAAAACTCTATTTATAATATTGTATAAAATGTGTCGAACTCATAATGAGGCTATTTGACAAATCAAAAGAGTTTATTTTCCTGTGAGCTTGCTCGCTGCTGCTTCTGGTACATGCATTCAGCCTGCTGTTCCATCATGTACAGTGATTGTCTATAAACACCCTTTTCAGTGTGTTTTTTAATTAAAGAAAACAATGGCTCCATGATAGAATTTCTGTTTTAATGGGGGCTAATGATTGCAGGACCTCTTTATGCATTTGCAAAATCACAGAGAGCTTACAAAGCTGTTTTATTGACTAATTTTAAAAAAACAAAACGGGATGAGTGTCTTTTAGGCTGCTCTTTTTCTTCTTTTTCTTTGTTTGTTCACAGTTTGTCCTTTGTCCATTTAAATTTGTTGACAGCCAGACAGAAGTGCCAGAAAGAAAAATGCCTACATGTAATTATCAGTAAAACCAGCGACTGATAATTCACGTGGGATTTGTATTTTCAAAGTGCAGCATTCTTGAGTTTACAGTCGAATTTTCTCCAGATTTAATGGGCAAGTCAAAGCAGACTGGCTGCTGGATCCAGCTGGCTTGTTTTAAACAGACACCAGTCAGGCTTATCACCCACTTCCTCTTCTAAATTCATTCATACAGTTAGGAATCCACACTGACAGCAGCGGCTAACCTTGCTGCGTAGACTACCTATAAAGCTGCTCTAATATATTCCCACAGGAAGGCTTCCCACTCTATAATTTGTTGACTGTTGCAGAGGGTCTAAAGAGCAGCAATACTCTTAAATGCACATATAAACACAAGCACACATAAACACACACACATGCTACTGCCTTGAGAAAGAGTTGAGAGCGGTACTCAGGGAGGAATAATTATAGATGGCATTGAATTTCCTGCTCTCTACCGTGTACAAACAGTGTTTAGCCAAGAGGGTTTGCTTACTTCACATGTTTACACCGTGGCCTTGGCAGCAGGGTCACATTATTGTAGTGTGTCTGAATGTCTGGTCTGCAGTGGAGGCTTGACAAGCAGGGAGCTGTGTCACCAGTTTCATACACAAGTAGCCTGCTCCTTTATTTGACTGTTTTTCAGGAATAGAAGCCGCTGCACCAGGATGTTTCAGCATTCTGATACCAGAGCTTACAAATGCTTTCACATACTCACATTGGGGACGCATAACACTCACTATATTGCTTCTCCCATTTCTCCACAAGCTCTGCAAACTGATGAAGCCTTTATATGGCTGATTTCTGACATCCTGAGCTCAGAGTGAGGCTGGTTGTAGGCTAGGACGTGCTGTTTGTTTGCATTAATAACTTGCCTGCAGATATGTCTATGTACTGTATATATATGTTTATGCATGAATGCATGGAGTGCTGTGCTCCCCATACCTGGACTTGTTGTATTTGTTGCAGAGAATAGATGGTAATTGAATATACTTCTCTGAGCTGGCTGTGAAACCTCATTACCAGCCTCTCTGCGGAAGAGAGTCCAGGGAGAAGGCACAGCGACCCCTCGGGGAGAGGGGGCAGGGAGAGGAAAAAAGAGCAAGAGAGAGTTAAGACCTTGATTCAGTTAAAGGATGACGTGAGGAAATAGAAGAGGAATGAGCAGCAAAAACTCACCTGTAGAGATACAAATTGAAGGAAAAGCCAACATAAAGTGTCCCAGTACAGCACCAGAACAGCGTCAGTGTTAGTTGGCATTGATTTTGCATGTCCCCGGTTTGAAATCATTCTTTAAAAAGATTTTCTTTAATTTTGTGTTTTGATGATGCTGGTGGAGACCGCTGGCTTGCATGTTGTTCCAAAATCTCTTGTAGGTGTTCAATTGGGTGGAGACCTGGTGACTGTGAAGGCCTTAGCATATGATTTGCATAACCTTTAATACTCATCAAACCATTTACTGACCTTCGTACCTTGTATGGAAGAATCTGCTATCTATTATGTATCTTTCTATTCAGGGTTTTTCTTTTGATTTGTCACCTGTCTCGGAAAAAAATAGAGACAGAAAGACAGAAAGTGACCTGCAAGAATAGAGAAAGCAAAGAAGGACAGAAAGGGGTAGAAGTAAATAAAGAAATTGAGAAGTTGTGCAGGTTGACGATAAGAGGAGAAAGGCTGGGTTTACCTTGTTTAACTGAAGCCAGCTCAGTGCCTCTTGTTATTATGGCCTTGTATATTCCTCCACTGTACACGGTGCAGAGCGAGAGATTGACATAGTCGTGGAGAGAGAGACAGAGTGAAACAGAGAGAGCGAGGGGGGGGGGGTGCAGAGAGGAAGACAATATGATGTGACAGAGCAGAGTAGGAAATGGGCAGGAGGGGTTATCAATTTAAGCCGCCCACCACTGGCTGTCGCCATGGTGACACCATGGCAACGACCAGGTGTTCAACCAGGAAAGGAGCAAAACCTTGCATATGTAAATTCCTCTGTGTTCTTCTTCCTCATTATTTCTGTCTTCATCTGGTTTATTCAGTCATTCTCAGGTATTGCTTGTCTTAAGGGAATATGTATCTAAAAAACTGTAATAATGTACATTTCCCATTCAGCCAGTCACTCACAAACATGCAAATTCCTGCTTTATGATCTATATCTCATCTGTATAGCTGAAACTGTCCCTTGTGAATGATAGCAGGAAACAGCAGTTTATTGCTGATGTTTATCATTTATTTCAGTTTGTTTAAGAAGTGCACACATACAGTATGTAGGAGTATTCGTGTGTCTCTGAGTCTTCGCCTGGCTGCATGTGTTTTTATGGCCCAGAGTATTCTGCATATACATGAGTAAACAAAAACAGAAGCTCAAAACTATCGAGTTCATCTGAATGTATGTATGTATGTATGTATGTATGTATGTATGTATGTATGTATGTATGTGTTGTTTTGTATGTATGTGTCTCTATGGCTCTTCCATTCTTAAACCTATAAGCTGATTTGATAACGTGCTTACAGAGATCTCGGTTTCAATCCCTTAGTGTTAGCTCTGTTACATCACTGCAGCCAGCTCTGTGTGTGTGTGTGTACTTGTACTTGCAACATAGTGAGGACTGATATACAGTTTTTGGAAAGTGATGACATTTTGGCCAGTCCTCACAACTTAAAAGGGCTGTTTGAAGGTTAAGACTTGGTTTTAAGGGTTAGGATAGAATTAGGTTACGGTTAGGGTGAGGGTTAGGCATTTAGTTGTGATGGTTAAGGTCAGGGTAAGGGGCTAGAGAATGCATTATGTCAATGACATGAGCTAGAAGTACAAGGATGTGTGTATATGTGTATGTCACTCAGCAGAGTAGGTGGGGGTGGGGGTGTAGAGGGCTGTGACACTCGTCACATGGAAACACACTAGAAAAAATGACACACATGTGCCTGTGCCATGCGCGTCCTGCAGGCCGAACACAAAAGCAAAGTAAGCAAAGGCAAACATACACCACAGACCTTTGCTATGCCTCTACACAGCATGCCATTTAAGACATAAACTCTCTCTATATATATAACCTATAAACACAAGCAGACAATTGATATGCAAATTGATGGTTCTAAATGCAAAACTGTGTTCAGTTCACTAATGTATTTAAGTGATTTAAGGTGAGAGATGCACAAAGAGATGTGGTGCTTAGCAACACACATCTGTGCCTCTCCTCGTTTGTGTGATTAGTTCCAGCAAAGTCACACCAATCAAATGTAAACAATGCATTTGTTTCTCTGTCTTTATTATTTGTTGGCATGTTTAAAATGACAATGCCATTTTAGACCAGGACGGCAGCACAGTGAGTAAAGGTGGGGACACACATTCTGATTGTTGGGCCGATTTTTGTCATGATTTGGACATTATATAAGTTATTGGAATAATTTGGACACAGTCAGATGGTGTTGATACTCATACCGTATGTGGTGTTTAAGGATTGTTAATTGTTTGACCTTTGATCAAGTCGCTGCTCATCGTTCAGTAGTTTAAAAATGTTTGATTTTTACAACTGGAGTCAGGACCATTGACAATATATAGTTGGAGAAATGATAGAAAGCAAACAGCGAGGACTCCCTAAAAAAGCACAGTGTACTGTGAGTGACAATAATTTAGTTCAGTAGGTTTCAGTACACAGCCAAGTTCACTCACCTCCAGCTCTCACTGAAGCGTTTGCAGTCCTTGTTGCCCTCATCTCTCCATCCACCACCTCATTTAAAATAAGCATTTTCCTTTGCTTGCATGTTTTCTGTGCAAAAATGCAGCATACATTAGTAAGGCAAACCGTTTCTAAAGGATGTCCATTTGTCTTAATGTATGTTTCCACCTTAAAAATCACGTTGTAGACCTAATAATGGCAATTCCCTAGCTGCTCCAGAGGTGCTGTTCAGTAGCTGACTCTGACCTTCGTGTAAAGGGGATAGAGGAAAGAGGACTTGCCCACCGTGAACAAGTGTTTCACACTATTAGTCATGTATTGTTATACTTGGCTGTCACCACTGACTGCTGGCATAAGCTTTTCAGGGCAGGTTGCACATTTTAACAGCCTTTAGTATTCCAAACTAGCTGTTGTAACTGTTTTGTGGGCTGTTTTACACAGTGAGAGCCAAGTTTGGTTGTGTTGAAATTACAAAGATACTCAGTCTCATTCATAAACCATAACAATCTAAATTTACATTATGTCTGCAAGCCCAAGAGTTTTAATAGTGTACTCCTATCCAGGAAATTAACCTTAAAAATGCAATGAAAATGTAATTGGAAAATTCTGTTGGGAGTATAAATGGAAAAAACCTCTAATTTGCAGTTGTTGCACTGAGAAAACTTTTTATTTTAGTATTTGCTCAAACAAATTATACATGGGATTTTGTCTCCAGACAGCGGAACAAGGCAAAGCAAAACATCTGGCTTGTGAGTGGTAAAGATGAGAAAGTGACAAACTGCCAGTAAGTGACAGGATTGGGAACCAAAGACAAAGAAACAGAGAAAAGTGAGGAGGAAGTTGGACAGACAGATGGGACGCTCCTCAGGGTCCTCATATCCTTCTCCTGTTTCCTATTAAATTACTTAACGTGAACCTGTGTGCGTCCTGATTTGACTGTGTATAATGTGACATGTGACTGTGTATATGGGACCGTTGCTTGTGTTAATTTCCATTTGATCTGTCCTCTAATTTTCTCATATACAGTTCTAACGTACCTGTCTTGTTTTTATCTGTGTTGCAGATAAACCTGCGGCTTATTTTAGTCAGTGGGAAGACGAAAGAATTCCTCTTCTCTCCCAACGACTCTGCAGCAGACATTGCCAAACATGTCTATGACAACTGGCCGATGGGTGAGTAGCTCCATTTAGATACCTCAGTGTTACTGGCAGGTACAGTTGATAAAGAAGTAGTAGGAGTTACATCCAGTGGGAACAGAAGTATGTGTAGTCTTAAAGTGAAGGTCGTGTAAAACTCCCTCTATGATAAGTAAAATCATCCTGAGGTGATCCATTTCTTTTTCTTCGAGAAGTAAATACAGGTCACTTAGGACAATATGTCTAACACTATTTGGTATAGTCTAAAGCTGATTCAAATGACTATTAAGTGACTTAAAGCTCCACAATGACTATGTGTAATGTGAAAGTGTGTTGCAGTGCAGTGATGAACCCACAGAGAACAACAGTATCACCAAACTGAAGCACTGCGGTACTGTTTAGCCTTTTTTATCTTATTGTTTTGGTGTAAGGACATGGCCTGTTTTGGAGCTGCCTCCCGAGCCTGTTCTTCTACTTCATAGTAGCCAGTGGTGGAAGAAGGATTGAGATCTTTTACTTAAGTAAAAGTAGCAATACCACAATATATAAATACTCCATTACAAGTAAAAGTCCTGCATTCAAAATCCTACTTAACTAAAAGTACATATGTATTAGCAACTAAATGTACTTAAAGAATCAAAAGTAAAAGTACTCATTATACAGAGTGGCATTTATCATATCTTGTGACTTATTCTGTCTGTTTTAATTGTGTCAACAAGGGCAAAATTTTAGCAACTTTGTATACAGTAGTAATAGTTTAATCTGTGATTCATCATATGTTTTACACTGATAATAAATTTTACACCTTTATTACAAGTAAAAGCTACAATATTTCCCGCTGACAAGTACAAATATTTCAAAAGAAGAAGATGGAATGTGCAAATGTTCACAGTATTAAGAATATATGCAATGTGTTAAAATAAAAATCCAAAGATTTCTGTTAATGAAATGTGTCAAGTTAGATGTGGAGGCTCCAGGTTAATGTAACGTGGCCATGGGGTACTATCCAAATAAAAAGTTACTTGCTTCATTTCTAGTTCTAGCAGAAAACTGATGCTTGACTGACTTTAAATCTTACTACAATGTTGTTTATGCGAGCCAACATAACACATTTCCATCCTTATGTATGAAGAGTTGAGCTGTATGATTTAAATGTGATTTTAGGTGAGAGATCCTTACGCTACTGTCACTAGCACGTCTGCTTCGCATTAAGTGCTAAATGTAAACATTTACCAGATTTTGGTATGTGGGGTTTGAGTATACTTTTCCCACATTCTGCACATAGATAATATAGACCCATATTGTGTTATTATGTAATAAATCACATTATTGCATAAGCACATCTGCAGTATGTTTGCATGAGCAGTAATTGCTAACGCACTTGGAAACCAGATGATCTGACCTATTTTGGCTGTATTTTCTACAACAAAGATAAAGGCAGCTGAGATTCTATACAGTGTATCCAGAGAGCTGATTACTTAACAACAAATTAATTACACGCAGTTCTACAAATCAGTGTGAGAATGTGCCAATCTTTGGTGTAGGGTAATTAAAGTGCACTCCTCCTTTCAGCGTGATTATCATTGCATACAGGAATGTGGGATTGCAGAACAGCCATCACCTCTCTGTAATACAACCACTCCCTAAATGCTGCTACACCGGTGTAAGAATTCATTTGATAATGCCGATCTTACACCACCTTCAAATCTGAACAGACTGTAGCCTTTTCCCACAGTGCTGTCAATGTAGTCCAGTTTAGGAGAAGCCCACAGTGCATGAAAAACTAAAGATTATACTCATGAACTCCCGATTCTCCTTGACAAGAGGAGGTTTTCTTTCACTCCTGTCAGTTTTGGAAGTGCCCTGTGTTCCTCCAAGACAATAGATCTGAACCCTGTGAGACCCAGAGCAGGCACTCAACACCCTCCGCTTAGCTGGAGACAAACATCTGGCGGCCAGACTCTGCTGCCGTGCCACTCCCCTCGCTGTTTTCTCTCATTTAATGCCTTTACTTTTGTCTTTAGCTCTTCCCAAGCCACACCTTGTGTTCTCTTGCTTTGAGTCTCTCTCACATTCTGTAGTGCATCCCACAAAGCCCACATATTATACATTCTGCATGTAATGATCGGAAATAAAGGCCCTAAATGTCTTAAAATATCTTAAGTGCGGTTGTTGGTGGTTTTGCATGCAATGACTGATTTCTTTTCACTACACTGTATACAGTAAATTATATTGATGGCTAACATAGTAGTTTAAAATTCAAAGCTTTTCATCATATCTTAGTCAGAGCGCCTTAATTAAATTCCTTACTTATATCTAAATTGCTAATCTAGAGTCTGAGAACCTTCACTTTGTTTATTGTGTTTTTTAAAGCAAATTCAATCTCAGGTAGAAATAAAAAGGTTGTGAAATGTCGTTACTGAAACTGCATGTTCTCAGTTTATAGATTATACAATAATGATGATGATGATGATGATGTTTTATGGGAAAGAGGTCACATAATGTGGAAATGTAGACAAAAAGAATCATTTGGAAAACAAACTTTCAGTGACATTGAGGAAGAAAACAAATAAGAGATAAGCAGGAAAGGGAAAATATATGAAGCTTGTCATCTGTCTTTCTCTATGTTGATTTGTCTCTCTTTAACTCTCTCTTCCCATCTGTCTCTGCCCTATTTCTCTTTCAGACTGGGAGGAAGAGCAGGTCAGCAGCCCTAACATCCTGAGGCTGATCTACCAGGGCCGTTTTCTACACGGCAACGTAACACTAGGAGGTGAGAAAACACAGAAAGTACACCTTCCGCTCATAGACATGCACACAAAATCACACGGCAGTGTGCTGCTGGAAAGTTCTTTGCTGTTCTCATCCCTTTCCTGGGCCACAGAACAGAGGAACCTCAGTGCTCTGGACAAGCCTGCTTTGACGGCGAAAGGGAGGAGAGAGGAAATACAGCAAAAAGAGACTGGTCAGGAAAGGGGCATGACTGGCGTTAGAGTAGCAGCACAAAGAAGAGACGGGAGAGGGCAGGAGGGGGTGTGGGGGTGGGGGTGACATCTTCACTTCTCACTGGCTTTTAGACTTTTTAGTCTACTTAACCTAATTTTGATCTGACTGGTGTTTTGTGTGCTTAATGGCAATCCCTAACCCTTTTACTCTCATCCCATTACTGCCATCTATCTGATAATTCCCTTATCGGTGGTTTAACATGTTTGCACGCTGACACAGAATCCTCTTAAAGTTGAGCCAAAGCTCGCAGTGGTCTTGAAATGCAAACATAGACACCACACACATCATGTGATTGATAAGCAGTTTTGAGGAATAACAGAGTTACGAGTATTACAGCTAAGATATCAACTACAATTTAGTGTGTGAACGTTAAGGTATTTTTAAAAATCAAGTATCTTTTGTTTAGGTGGTTTTCATCAAATATCAGAGTAGGACTAGTGCTACCTGTTGTATTACAAAGCATACATTAGTTAAAGTAGAATGCATTTGACCTATCTTCCTGGCAGCCATTGATTTCCATTCATTTTGCTGTAAAAATCAACTGCTTAGATCCATCACAGTGAACATCATGCTCAGTTAAGTTTTTGTCAAAGTTTTGACAAAAAAGTCACGTTATTTTTGCATGGTAATGGAGTTGAAAGTAGGATGTGGCGATATGGTTGAAATCGATATTAGAATATTAACAAGGATATTTTTCTATACAGTATATCACAATATGGCAAATACATGAAAAATCACTGATGTTCAAAGCAATTATTGAATTCCAATTTGATTCATTACATGAGATCAAACAGTTCCTGTGTGTAAAATAAAAGTGTCAATAGATGATAAAAGATAATACTGATTTTGATTCTCCCATTTTTAATTGAAACTGTTTTTCTCTCAAGAGTTTGCTGAGTGAGTTTATTATTGAATTGAGCAGTTCACAAATGATTCAAGCAACTGGGGGAAAAGACACATTTGACTTTTAGGAACAGCCGATCATCCTGTTTGAAATAACTGACATTGGTTTACATAAAGGTTTCAGGCCCTTTCCTTACCTGCAATAGATGGTTATTCTGCAACAAAATGACCTCACAGTCATATATTTTGAGTTCTTCAGCCATAGTTAATTATTTCATGAAGCAGCTTAAATGTAGTCAGTAGCTTTTCTCTCTTTTGTAGCTTCGATGTAGACCGACTCTTTCCAGTGTAGCATTATTTGTACTCTACAAGTTGAATATGATAGTGATAGTCAATGACTTTGTAAAGACAGATATACTGTAGCTAACTGAATAACCTTTTACATTCTCTCCGTCTCTCTCTCTCACTTCTCCCCCGCCAGCTCTCAAACTGCCCTTGGGGAAGACCACAGTGATGCATTTAGTTGCCAGAGAGACTTTGCCTGAGCCAAATTCCCAAGGTAACCAGCGCTCCGTCTCCCTTCTTTCCTCTCAGTAGGCCTTTCACACGCTGAACAACTTTAAACGCTCTGCTCCCAGCCATTATTTATCTCTACACATGGCTACTGTTTTAGGAATAGCCACTGGTGCAAATAATTGGCTCCCTTAAATGTATCCCCAAGATACGGCACATTGTGTTAAATATACAGCTAATATAAATCATATTAGGTGACAGGTCTCCTTTTTGTGACTGTGTAGCAGAAGGTGATTGGGGTTGAATTCAACTGTGGATTAGACTTAACAAATACAGTAGAGTTCATATGGACATCTAAGTTCACTGGTTGCACAAAGCGCTGTAGTTATTGACTATCTGCATTTTGCTATGCATTCTGGGTAAAGTAGTCCCAAGGTAAAATAAGGTGAAATAAATAATCACCTCATTTTACTCCACAAGAAAATCTGTCCCTTGTGGAACAACAACGACAAGGCAAAGTTCAGTTATATGTGAAGAAATAGCAGGTAAAACACTAATAGAGCCATGTTTTCTCTCTTTTGTCAGTTATAAGGAAGTGACAATAGATGCTTAAAATAGAAACAAAGCTCTTAATTCTTGGTATTGGCTGGAGGTTCGGTGGTAGACCTTTTAGCATTCAGTCTTTATTTTTATGACACCATTTAAGTTAAACTTGTCTAAAAGCAAAACCAAGTGGGCCTGTTGCTTCAGGTACAGGTGAGACACGAAAAATACTATCCAGGAAGTCCAGTTTCAGTAAACAGATCGACGAGTTTGAAGGATTATCAGACACTAAAATGCTGCACAGTGGAACAGTAGAAATGCGGCTTTCATGTTACAAAGTAATGGTGATTGGTCAACATAACACTTTGTTGGATGATGTCGAGTTGCATTGGCAAAAGTTTAGTGTCAGGTTAAACTTCTTTTGCCAGACGGCCCTTGTGAATCTGGCCTCAGATCACATTTAATGGAGTTGATTTTAGTCTTGTCACATGTAAAAAGTTTTGAAATTCTATCTCATCATATATATTTAGCGGGTACCTCTCTGACTGTGTAGGATCAGTGTTTGTCTTGATGATGATGTTTTTTTGTGTGTGTGTGTGTGTGTGTGTGTGTGTTCCCAGGTCAGAGGAATCGAGAGAAGACCGGGGAGAGTAACTGCTGCATCATTCTGTAAATACACACCTCCGCTGTCGGCCCTCCATCCTTCTCATCCATTCTTGCCCTCAACATCCTGAACCTACTGTAATGAGCTTTGTCCCCTGTCCTGGAGGCTGTCAACAATGTGGATATGCATACAGACAAACACACACTCTCTTCCCCACCCCTCCTCTCTCACACAGACATAGAAAGTAGACAGGGTCATCCAGGACACAGAGTTTGGAGCAGGAAATTGATTAACGATAGAGTTGATTCCTTTGTTGTACTTGATTTTTTGTCATAACTGAAAATCAAAGGAAGAAACTGGATTTGCATGTGTTTTTTTTTTCTTAATGCGTACCTTTTTAAGCCTTCTGCCATGTACATGCACACAAACATACACGTACACACACACACACACACACACACAATAGACATATACACCCTGTCTAGCCCTCCTCAGCCGGTTTGTTAAGTCAGTTTCTTACTGGCTCCTCATTCTAGCTAGTTGTCATGGTAATGCAGTGCCCAAGTTCGTGTGTGTGGCCTTCTTTTCTCATACAGACCGCTGAGAATTTGAACCACTAACAACATACACACACACACACACACACACACACACACACACACACACACACACACACACACACACACACATATATATATTCCCTGTCTACACATCCAACCATATGTGCTTGTGTGATCTCCCTCAGTGCAGCAGACAAAGCTTAGACGTGCCTGATCAGAGAACTCAAACTAGGACACACACACAGACACACACATATACACACCTGTGTCCTTTTTACTGCCCTCCTCTGCATGTGCCCTGAAGGGTCACAAGAGAGAAATTATTCCTTTTTGTCTGCAGAGCGCTGTACAGACCGCCCACACCCTACTCTTTCAGTCGTCATATTTTAGCCAAACAAAGCCTAACAAACAAACAAATAGACAAACAACCAGTGGCAGTGGTCTTGTTTTGGTTATTTGTTTGTCCATGACATTTGTGACTGTGTTTTGACAGTCCATGTATTTTACTGACCGACCAGTGTTGTGATTAATAAAACGTCATGTCAGTCCTCCACAATGCACCATCCCTCATTATGCTCCTTTTTTTTAACAGTGTTGTGAAGGATCTCTCTCTTGACAGTAGCTGTCCAAGCAGGGAAATGAACTTGGAATGAAAATGTTCCCTATTTGTTTTAATTCGCTTATTACTCTCTTCTTAATTATCTCTCTCTGCATTAATAAATCCATTTTGCACAACTGAAGCATGTGCTCCTTCATCAGATTAATAAAAATGTATAAAAAGTTTTATTGTTTTATTTTATATTTTTCCAATGGAAGTAATGTTCCAAACTAAGGTAACGTGTAGAATATATTTAATATGAATCTTATATAGATCATGATGACTCTAGATCTTGTTGATATGCAGTATATTGGTGTTTAGTCTATGATTGTGCGTACGGTTAGCTTCTAGCCAGTTCACAGTCACTCGCTGACAATGTCTTGTGCTTAACAGCAGCAAAACCTCCCTAATCATCGACAGACTGTATTTTTATTTTCTTTCTTTCTGTGCTCTTTTATTATTATTTTTTTCATTTGTTTATAATTTAATGTAATCCTTTTTCTTTGTTTTTTTGCTTTAAAGAATTGCTTTGTAACAGCACTAGGTCTTAAAAAATATTGTTTATATTGATCAGGGTTCAAATCTGTACAGAGATAAACGTTTTCAAACCAATTGTAAATAGCACTAATGCTCCCTCTCCCCCCTCCAAACTTCAAAATGGAATACATCTGTAATCTAAATAAAGGTTATTGAAGTGCACTGGCTTTTGTCATGATTTATTGCACATAAATCATAAAACTCTTTTGAGTATCACATGATTTTGACAGCCTACTGTTGACACTCAGCAATGATTTTTAAGTGCATCACCGGACAGTCAAGAAGAGTTTCAGCAGACAGCTGAATCAGATGGGTGTCTTTAGGTGTCAACTATCTGACAACTATATGGAAGTGGATTGAGAAGTATTTCTCTTGAAATTATTCTTGATAGTCCGGAAACTGTCAGCAGATTAGGTTAGGAAACAAGTTGTTTAAAGTTAGAATTAAGGCTGTGTTTTACTTTGAAGACATGTAAAACACTTAGCTACAGTTAGTTGTTGTAATGAAGTTGACACTTTTCATTTGAAGTTATGAATGAAGTACTTGGATTCTTAAAAGTAGTAATACCACAATGTAAAAATTACTCCATCACAAGTATGCATTCAAAATTTTACCTAGGTGAAAGTACGGTGTGGTCAGTTTAATGTGCCAAAAATATCAAAAATAAAAAAAAAAGTACTCACTATGCAGAATGACCCCCGTTTAGAGTGTTAAATTATCCTATAAGTTATATTAATTTTATTTATTATTATTGATGCATTAACATGTAAGCAGCATTTTAATATACCTGGTTGAGGTGGTTCTCCTTTTATAGGAACTACGGAATGTAACAAAGTACATACTCAAGTACTGTACTTATTTACATTTTAGAGGTACTTGCTACTCTGCTACTATAATTCTGCTCCACTACATGTCAGAGGGAAATATTGTACTTTTTACTTCACTACATTTATCTGACAGTTGTAGTTACTTTTTAGACTAAGAGTTTACATACAAAACATTGCACAACCTTATTATTGCACAGTACAATGTATTGACACAGATTAGTGGCTCCCAACCTTTTTGGCTTGTGACCCATTACTACAAAGCAGTGTCTGGTTGGGGCCCTTGTCATGCTTCTTCTTGGCAGTCCCACCAACACCACATCTCCCCTCTAAACTTCTCTGATTGTTTTATTATTTTATTAAAATAGTGAAAAGTCCAAAACATGAATATAAATTTCTAATAATGACGATTAATTTTCCTTCTACTTTTGATGCTTTAAGCACATTTTGCTGATAATATTTCTGTACTTTTACTTAAGCAGAATTTTGAATGAAGGACTTTTGCTTGAAAGTGAGAATTTTTAAATTGTTGTAATACTACTTTTACTTGAGTGAGGGATCTGAATACTTTTTCCACCACTGTATAATCACATGTATAATACGTGTTGTACGTAAAATGTTGATCTGTAAAGTAACTCTAGCTGTCAGTTAGTATACAGTGGAGTATCAAGTAGCATAAAATAAAAACACTCAAGTAAAGTACGAGCAAATCAAAACTACGCCTAGGCAGCACTTGAGTAAATGGACATAGTTACACTCAAACACTGTGTGTAGGAATGAATTTCTTGTGAGGTGATAGTCAACAGATTCAACTTATCTCAACTTACATGAAAGAGAATCAGCAACGGGACGTCAAAGACTTACCAAAGCTTGTCTAGAAAAGATGAGATTTCTTCCTTTCTGCCCACTCAACATTCAAGCTGATAAAGTCTTAATGCAAGAAAGAATAAAATGAAACTGCATCATTTTTCCAGATAACCATGTGATGTCACTTCTCACTTGTCCAGTTTGCACAGCAGTCAGTAGGCCAAAGTGCAGCAGGAAGAGCAGTGTTCTGCCTGCCATTCGGAGAGCATGTTTTCAGACGTGTGCTGCCTCATGTACTTTGCTAATGACACACTGAACAAACAAGAGATGTTACATTAATGCAGAGACAATTTTAAACTAAAGAAATATAACATTAGAGTCTTTGAATATCAATATGTTGTCACAGTATGAGGGGAGTTCTGATTTGCTAAGAAATTATTTTATTAAAAGATGATGACTACACTTCTATTGCCTTCAGTGTAGTTTTTTCCTCTCCTCCTCCCTGTTTTCATCCCTCCCTCCTCCTCCTTGCAGTCATGCTGTGTCCACACAGTGAATGTAATGTGGGCCAGATATTCAACATGAATACAACTATTCTTCTGTTATTTACACACACACACACACAGAAGGAGTGTGTGTGCAGATGGAGAAGATTGTGGTTACGGTAGTGCCACTCAGAACGGCTCATTCTGTTTGTCTGACATTAAGCCACTCAGTATTGCTGCTGCCTGGCCTCTGAACAATACAACAGTCTCTTTATACACACACACACACACACACACACATTGTTTCAAAGGTAGTGTGAGTCTGCATGAGTAAACGCATTTTGCAGTTCATTGAAATATTTATGACATTTACAACAGTGACATTTAAGTATATACAGCTAGATTGTAAACATTAATTAAACTAAAATATGATTTCATGCCTCTGACTACAACAACAGGGTGTAAAATGAATACTGACGTGTATGGGGAATCCCTTTCATAAAGCTACACAAACACGTTCATTACTCATGTTTGGATGGATTATATAGGCGAAAAAATAATTATGGGGTAACCAACCATTAGCCAAACAGCAAGGAAGAGATGCTCAGTGTGTGACCCATCACAGACCTCTGTAAGGTTTGAGGATGTTGCCATCTTCTGGCAAAATACCTGTGTAGCAACATTATAACCACCAGTGCTATAAATGCACACTATAGAAGGTGCTTTAATAAAATCGTCCACCAAGTGGCATATGTTAGATTAGCTGGTTGATTTTGGCTTTTTTAGTTTCTGTTGGGGTGAAAGTAAACATCTTATTATCTACTTTTAAAGCTAATTCATATTATTATATTTGTCCATTAAGGCTCCCCCCCCCCCAAGAACATTGATCATACCCCAGTTTATTATGGCTTTGGAGGAAATCTGTGATGCTGAATGTTGTACTACATAATGTATTTTACAAGCTCTTGTTTAATGTTTGCTATCAATGTTTGCTTTCATTGTAACTAGTTTACTCAATTTCTCATTTGATTAGGGTGGTCCTTTTTATCTCCTTCATTACTGCTTCATATAGTCAGTCAAATCATTGCACTTCAAATATGTGTGTGTATGTTTGTAGCTCGGAACCTTGAAAGAAGTCACTTTGATGTTTTGGCTTTTAATTTAGAGAATAAAATTCTTCACCCCTGTGCCAAATTCCAGATATTTCTGTTGAAAATAATAGTATTTGGATGAACTGAATGAGAATAGTGTGAATGTATAGCCCTCTTTTAAAAAGTTAAAGTCTGGTAAGTCTATGAAAGCCTCATTAACACAAATTTCCTGCAATATTAATAATGCTGATTTGAGTGTGGATGACTTGGAGGACTTTAAGCAAACACATCTTCCCTGAGGTTCTGTCACCATAATATTAATTTAATATTATTTTCTTACATCAAATTCAATCACCATTCAGTGGTGCAAAGTCAAACAGATGTAGAATTATTGTGTTTTGTATGGATCATGGATTAGTTTTAATATCAACAAACCATTATGCCCAAACTATATGGTACACTTCTAGAGGAGGAGATTTTCTTCTCCTCTTTCTCCCTAAATAGCTAACAATCTTTACCCTTAGCTTTTGTTTCTCTTTCGTGCAATAATAATAAATCTACCTTCTGTTTGGTTTTGACAGGCTGTATCTGATATGTCTGCAGCTTCTCTCTCTCTGTGTTTTGATTTACAAAAGGATGGAAATATTGTCTGTCTCTTACAGTATGTCCCACCACAGCAGCCATATTTTGCTGCAAAATGATGTCTCAGGCAATACGATGCTTCAAACAATGTCCATGTCATCTGTGATTATGAGTCCAAAAACTCCCAAACTCTATTGCACTTCCTATCAGTTCAGTTTACAACTATAGGACATCTATCATCATTATCATATGTTGATGTCTATTATTATAGACATCGACTATAGGAGAATCATGTTGTTTTTGTTAAGGCATGTGTTGACATTTTAAACACAAGAACTCGACACTGGTAAATGTAGAATGGCTTTCTATTTTGGATTTAAAGCACTATTGGTACACATACACAGACTGAAAGCAGGACAAAAAGAGGGAACACAGACTTCTGCTTTAGTTTTCCCATTAAAACAATTTTTTGTATAATCAAACAGTCTCTTTAACCTCTTTCCATGTATATTACCATATATACTTATGCAAGCATTTATTAACAACAAAACAAGGTCACGGATCACTTGTCAGTGTGACTTAGTGACAGTGACAATTTGGCCATGCTTCACAGGCGTAATGCCCCTTCGTCTCTGGACCAAGCGCGTGAATATTTGCTCAATCTCCTTGGTTCTCAGACAATAGATGAACGGGTTGATCAGCGGAGGGAAAAGACTGTAGAAGAGGGTGGTGACTATACGCTTGTCAGGGGTCATCGTCAGATTAGGAAAGAACGATGTAGAGTAGACAAAGAGACGTGGTATGCAGTAGATAGAAATGATACAGCCCTGGGTGGCACAGGTAGAGAAGGTCTTTATTCTGCCCTGAGGAAAACAGCGGCTTAAAAGGGGTTATGAATAATAGAATAAAAAAGACTGAAAATATTTGTCAAATTTAAAAAAGAAGTAGTTGCTGAGCAAAAGACAAAATACTTCAATCTTGGCAATGTTTGTGAGCTTGGAGACGAAAGGATGGACAGTCTGAGGCATGAATTTGTAATCTTAATTATGAAAGTATCTCAGGATAGGATAATATTGTCTCACCTGTCCACTGGCCATGTGCAATATTGAGATGATGATGCTAATGTAAGAGAAAATGATGAAGGCTAAAGGAACATAAAGAATAAACATCACTCCAGCAAAGGCGGCGATGAAATGGTGGCTGGGGTCTCCACACACTAGAGCTGTAAGAGACAGGGTGTCGCAGAAGGCATGTATGATTAGGTTGGGCCCACAATATGGCATCATGGCAAAGTTGATGGTGCTAACACCAGGGAAGATGTGCATGAGGCCGGTCATAGTTTGGTTTGTCATCACCATCAGGTATCTGAGGAGAGAAAGGGAGGTAGAAAGAGAAAGAGTGATTGAGTGAATAGTTTTTAGTCTTATTTCAGGGCTTAGAGGTGAGACTAATCTAATTGCTTTTTTTCACCTAAGAGGAAAGCAGATGGCCAGATATCCAGGGCCATGGTCAGTAAAATCAGGGAGTTCAAGGAGCCAAAATAGTGGATCATGTGCTTTTGGAAGAGGCAAGTGTGAAAACCAAGACTCCCATCATTCCACCAGTAGCGAGAAATTAGGTTTGGTAAAGCCACTGTGGTAAAGCCTGTAGGCAAAAGAGAGAAAGTGAGCAGGAACATGAGAAAAGACAAGGCAGAGCAGATCACATGTGACTGTTTAAAAAAATAATCATTTCATGGTAAAAGAAGACCACATTCATGCAAATTCAGGATCACATTCACTTTAGTAAACACTCCACAGCCTGAAATACTTAATACCAGTTACTGGAAACAAAACCAGGATCTTAATTAATTTTTAAACCAATATTTGCTTCATTCTGGCCTCCTTCTGTCAGCTTCCTTCATCAGAAACTTGGACTGCAGTTCAATTATTGATTTTTTGATTGTTTCTCTCTTATATTCCCTGGTCAAGTCTAGACATTGCTGTACATCAAAAGATTGAGATGGCAGCTGTTGTTGATATATTGAATCCAGGTTGTCTCCACTGTTACTTCTGTCATGCTCAAGGTCAACAACAGTAATTTGTACAATCACTGAGACCATCAATGTTTGTTTAACTGTTTTAAATAGCCAGGTGATGACTGTTAGGAGAAATATTTTTTATGAAAGCACTGTAACAACTAATAGATCCTGAGAGTAGATGTATGGCAGGCAACATGAATATTTATCAATGTCTGAGAGGACCAGGCTGACCATGATGATGTACATGGGCTTCTGGAGACTGTGCTCCAAAGCAAACACCACCAGCACAGAAGGTTGCCCACCACTGTGGTCATATAGAGCATGAAGAAGAACCATGCCACTAGGTCAAAATACTCCTGCTGGAGACTTGGGAAGCCCACCATAACAAACTCTGACTCACGGGTGTAGTTCTCATCCACCTTAAACATACTGAAGGCAGTAGAGCATATGATTAATAGGGATTGTGTTTGCAATGTGTTATAAACTGTGTTTGAGATGCATGTCAGTGCTTTCTGACATGCATACCGGACGCCCTTCATGGTGTGAAAAACACAAGCAGCAGCCTCTCAGTTTTATAAAGATTTTGTGACAGGCAGGAAGTGCAAAGTTTATTGATACAACTTCGTCCCAGTAGAGGCAAAAAAAGTGCACTCAGGTTGTCCAAGTGACCTTTCCATAACAATTGTATCATAGTAAGATGTAATAAAAACTCATATTCTCTTATTTTTTACTGAATCCTAATGATTTTCTCCCTCAGGAAGCAAAACTTAACTAATGGCTGACACAAAGTCAGTGTGTTATGATGGACACAATACTGATGTAATGTTTTCATTACAATTCTCATGGTACCATAAAGCATTATGGTATGCATATACAGTGTTTACAGTATATATATATATACACATAAATATATTTATAAATGTATGAAAATGCAGGGTAGGCTCTGCTTTACCTACTTTACATTTAGCCTCTGCCAAAATCAATTTAAGTACAACAGACAGGGTATGGAAATGTTTCTAGTGAATTTGGTTAGAACTTAAGCAAGCAAACAAACACAAACAAACACAGAGCAGGATTTACATACTGAGTGGAGCACAAAATACACAGTATAGATATGCATACATACAGTATAGTGAGGACAAAATATACTGTATTGACTAAACATACAGAAGGTACACTGCAAATATGTGTGCACACACTGGCATTGTTTAAAGAAAAGTCAAATATGTGCCTTTATGTTGTTAAATATTCTAGTCTTAATTCCAGTTCAGTATGGGGGGCAGAGCTTTTGCTATCAGGGCCCCCGAGGCTCTGGAACAACTTCCCCGAAATTAGGTTGTCTGAGTCAGTGTCTTCTTTTAATGCTCTTCTCAAAACACATTTTTTATCGGAAAGCATATCCTGATTTTACCTGAACTGGCTGTTTATTTTATTTCTTTATATTTCATCATGTCACTGTGGTATTTTATTTCTCTTGTTGTGAAGCACTTTGTACTTTTTTTTTGATAAGTGCTCTATAAATATAGTTTTATTATTATTATTATTATGCCTCTGTTGTCCCACAATGAAAAAATATGAGAATATCTGGATATTAACTAGGCGATTTAGGCAAAAAATAGGAGATAAAAGTAGGCTATTTGAGGACCAGACATTTATGTATTCAGTAACAACAGCAAAGAAAGTTGCTCATGAGTTGTGAGGGTATTACAGTGCAATATTTTCTCCAGAGTAAAACACACATCATCACGCAGCAAAAAAACTCATATGACTCAAAATGTCATATGTTTCCTCTTACCTGTAGTGCTGTGTATCCATCTAGATTATTTTGCTGTGAGTTGTCGAGTTTTGGAGATATCAGCCATAGAGATGTCTGCCTTTTTTGAATATAGACAAATATGGCACTCGGCTTGTGGTGTTCAAAGTGCCACAAAAAATACAGAACTGAATGTATGATACTTTCAATTGTTTAGGCCTATGTGAGTCAGACCAACACACTGAAGAAACTAAAGGCCAAGCTGTGTTGTCAAGCATTCAGTCAAGGTGAGTTGTGATTTCCAACATTTCAGTATCACATGGAAGATACGATTTAGCTTAGTTCATAGTGTGTAGTGGTCATAAAACACAAACAGGGAATTTCATACTACAAACTGCAACTTTGGATAATATTCACTTAAATTGGCTGACTGATACATCACATTGTCTCTCGCTGAACTGCAGTGCATGGATTTTGCCCCCCATTTGTTACAGTGAGCTCAGGCTGGGGAGCTACGTCTGTAGGACCAGAATGGAGAAGTGGATTGATCACTGTGACCAAAGACCCTGCTGAAGCACATATCAGCAGTGAGTATAAATTCAAGATAGACTTAAGTATTTACAAACCTCATAATATATTATATTATTATATATATTCTATAACAGCTTAAGTTAATGTATGTTTGTTGTCTTGGCAATATATCACATTCACTGATAACATGGAAAAAAGCAAAGGTTTGATTGCCTAAATTGAAAAAAATAAAATAAAAATGTAATCATCAAATTAAGTCAAAGCATTTGCTCCATATTCAACAGCACCAAGAATGCACAAGGACCGCTACAGTAATGATGGTTTGTAACAGTTGATATTCAGTTTGAGGGAGGTTGAGGTGCCTGATTAGCTGTCAGAAGGATCAAAAATCTGGCAAACAGATGAATTTCTGGCAAGTCAGAAATTTTGGTTGACTGTCTTGCAGTTTGAGAAGTTCAGCATTCTGATTTCCCACATGGCTGCTGTCAAAAGATGCATTTTAAACCGTAGTAAGTTTGTTTTAATATTATTGGAGTAGTATATTACATGTTTTGGCTAAGTAGTGTTGACTTAGTGAGACAATGCTGTCATACTCAGTATATCATTTTTTTTTTCTTCTTGCTTTCCGTTCAACGTAGAATTGTACAAACGCTGCCTTTACTTTTTGTCAACATTTTTGTGAGCGGGGCCATTGTTTTGAATAAAACTGGAATTATCAAAGGACAAACCACTCAAGTGTTCCGTGTCTACACTCAGTGTGAGCACACACATTGTGAGTGGCCTATCAATCTGTACACAGTATGAGTACAGAGGTCGTATGTTTTGACCGTGCAGAAAGGCAGATTAAAACATGTTGTATGAGTTAATCAACGGTCAAAATTAACAAAAACATAAACACCACCAGCTTCAGGTAAAAGACTATAGAAGATAGATCCACAAATAAAATACAATGGAACATAACTAAATGTTTAATTTTGAAATTCTAAATTACATTTTGTGTTGCTTTAGGACTTGATACATGCTGCAGTATAAAGGGAGCACAGTTACTGAAAGTTCTGCATTGATAAGGCCTGTGTCCTTTGCCTGTGGCCATTGTTTCCCTTCTGTGGATGAATTGTTTCTTTTATTTCTGTTTGATACTCTGATGTGTGATGATAGGAAGATATGGCAAGATTTACTAGCTTTTAGGCAGTATTGTTATGTCAATTAATTCATTTTGTTATTTGCAAGAGTTCAAAAAAGGATCTATTGCCTTTCCTCTGCCTCCGTGGGCAAATTCCACTCTTTGGAAAGTTTTTCCTCTTTGACCACTTGGACCACTGTTGAAAGTCATAAAGTAGTTTAGTAGAGTTTTCCTGCAGGTAAATTTTGTTTATTATTTATGAGGGAGTGTTTGTGTAAATACGACTTGCTGTGAACAAGATATAGATGTACAGATGTACATGGCACAAGCCATTGCCAACATTTGAAGCTGAGTCTGTTTTTTTGGTCACTGGAGCAGTTAAGCAAATTCATTTATTTTAGAAGTTAATTGATTTCCTTTAACAAACATTAGCCCCTTTTATACAGCCTGTCCAAGGCAGGAATGTTGCGCTGTTATTCTGCCTCCCTGTTCTGTATAAAACATATGAACACGGAATGGGGGGGCATTGTTGTTTCCCCAGCGGAGGTAGTAACAGAGACAAATCAAAGTCTGTGTAAAATGGGGGATCCGGCAGGATGGGACAGGGGTGTGACGTTTCGATGACCACATGTAAATGCTAACCACTGAGTCACAGTATCACCCATTTAATTACCCTACAGTAGTCACAATATGTAATCTCTTTCAATAAAGGACACAAGTTACCATATTATGACAAATTCAAAAAAGTTTATTTTTTGTATTTCCATTTAATCATTTTAATCATGGCTCAACGGACTGAAAACCCCCGTGTAAGGAAAGCTCCTATGGTGGAAACTCTTGTATGTCTTATATGAGACTTACAAAGACAAAAGTACTTGAACAATAATAAGCGGCACCATGTATGTGATAAATATTTGTGTGTGTGTCTGTCTGGGGGGAAGGGGGGCCTCCCAGGATCAATTAGTCAGTTTGGTCATAACAGGTTTAAGCAAGACTGTTGTCCTGTGGGAAACAGCCTGGTATGAGGAGAAAAACAAATCAGGTCTCTCCTGTGGGCAAATGACAACAGTGGCATTGTGGTGGGATCCCCCTGGGTCAGCCTGCAGGAGGACTGACAGACCTGTTCATAATGGAGGAAAGTAAAATCAAGTTAACTCTATGATCCACGATGAACCTGGTAGGCTCCCTCTACTTGTGGAAGTATTCATGCAAGCTAGGTCTAAAGATGGGGATTGTATCTCAAGGAAATATAATATGCTAGCAACACCTAATACCACTACTACTTCTACTGTTACTTCTACAGTCATTACTACTACTACTACCACTACTGCTGCTACTAGTACTGCTGCTATTGCTACTATGACAACTGACAACATGACTAATACTTCTGCTACAAGTATTATTACTATTACTGTGACTGCAACTGATAGTAATTTTATCACTATGAGTTTGACTACTACTGTACAATTATTACTCCAACTACAGCTAGCAATAATACTGCTACAGCTTCAATTAATACTAGATGTACTACTCCTAATATGTATACTGCATACTAAGCTAGTAATACTACTGTACTTATACTGTGACTATGACAACAAGTAATGCTAATGTTTAATGTACACAAATGCCTAAATGATTAGTTGATTAATTGGTTGATCGACAGGAAATTCATCAACAGCGATTTTAATAACTGATTAATTTTTGAAAGGTGCTATTGATAACATTGATAACATCCTGACACTAGATGGCCCCCTCCCCGCTTCCATTCCAGTGGTTGACAGTTCGTTGCACAACGTGCATATTTCATGGTCAAGTGGAGTGAGACTCGTCACATCAAGTGATGAATCTTTCATGAGTAATGTAATGAATTGATTTTGCAACATATAGCTATACATTAGCTATAGATTTAGGTTACTTTGTGCAAGGGTGTTTCATGTAATGTTATCTATGGTAATCTTAGGATATGGCTAGCTAGCTTTAGATAACCCTTTTCCCCCCATCATTAATAATTATAGGGGCCCTGTATAGCAACACTTAACCATAAAAATGACATTTCAATGATCCTTAACACTATAAGACATTAGGTAAATATTTACATGGCTAGCTGGCCACAAGTACCTCAGCAAAGTGTCTCATAATAGGGCTAACGTTAGCCTGCTATATAACATCATCCTCAATAACGGTCACGTTTTGGGTCTAAACAATATAATGAGCAGATTTACAGTAGTTCTGAACCATAATTTACCTTCGACATGACACATTGGTAATACATTGGGATCCCACGTCCACTCCATTTTTAAAGAAGAGTGACCGTCTTTTCATAAGCGGACCAGTCCGCCACCAGCCCAGACGGACCAGTGACTGGTCAATCAAGTTGCCCTGCCTAAACCTGTACTGACCCCAGGGCCATCGGTTATGTTGGACCCTGGCCCATTTCTAAATCCCCTCTGATATGCATCTTTGTTATAACATTACATTGTTTGAGGGAACTATAATGTTAGGTAACTGGACGCAACTGTCACTAATGCTAACGTAGCTCCTCAGGGATTGACGCTGTTATTTTTCTAACTTTGACAATCTAACCAGTGACAACACATTAGTTAAGGTTTTAAGGACCATGACTGTCGGTAGTTGTTTTTTATTTTGTTTAAATATGTAGAACTGTAATTTTATGGGTTATTGTTGTTTGGACTATTAAGCTAAGATAGCTAATATGTGCTAACATCAGTGTCCGTTTTTTCCACACTAGCAACTATACCACATGACACCAACGTTTTATACTATTGGCTCACAAGCCTTGTTAGAAGCAGGAACCAAACGTCAGACACCTCACACGGAGATAAACAAAACATTAATTTTGGACCCGTCAAAATATTTAAAATGATTAATTCACAATTACAATTATTTTTTAGGAAAAGTGATACTTTTATTCCGCACCTTTCTAAAAGCTCTGTGGATGTTTTTTAAAAAAATATTCATCTACATAAAAATGTTATTAATATAACCTTTAAAGTAATTTCTAAAATAAAATTGCCCAGCATTTGTAGGTTCCAGCTTGAGGAGTGTGCATTTGCAACTTTCCTTTATCTTATTAATCATTTGTTTTCTGACATCTTGTAGGTAAGAGGTCAAAAATCCAGCAACACTTGGAGTATAAAGAACAGCTTTATTGTCAGACCAACAGGTTTCGGCTTGTGGCCTTCATCAGGGTTATTGTAAAAGAAACAAATCAATTGATTTGTTAAATTAGTTGCAGCCCTACTGTATATGTTAGAAACACCATGTTGTTCCTGTTCTCTTGGAAATCATATAAAATGTCATAATGTTGTCCAATTAACAGGTGATTTATTCCCTCAAGATGCTAATTTGTGAGCTTCTTTCTTGCAGAATGTAGAATAGTGTAATTAACTGTTCCCCGCAGGCCTGAGGCAGTGGATGCATCCTGTCATTTTGTCCTCTTTGTTGTTTATTTTCAGAGGAGATCTCTGTGGGAGAATCTAAACACCTGTAATATGCCCAGGGAGCTAATTTCATTAATTTGGTGACAGTTCCTTAATAGTAAATCCCTATGGATAGTACTCCATGTAATAGTTTGAGTTTAGAGGTCTTGTGGCCCTGGAGCTTCAATAGTCTCTTGATAAGGTTCTGATATTGTTTTGGACACAGCACACTGAGCCAAATTAAATTAATAAGAATTAGGAATGTACTGTATGTATCCCAAGAATTTACAATGCACTTTCTCCAAGGCAGGAGTTAGGGTTTAGTACATCCCCCTCTTGTTTTCACCTGACCTAACACAGATTGCAGTTTTATTGCATATACAAATATTGTATCAGAGTTTTCTAGTTTTTGAGTTTTCATTTTAAAGCTAGGATAGCTAACACAACAGAGTTCTCTCCATGTCGGGGGTTGCAATAATGGGTGAACAGAGTGAACCGGAGGGGGCTGAGCACACAGCCCTGGGGGGCTCCAGTGTTGAGGACTAGAGTGGAGGAGGTGTGACCGCCAAGCCGAACTGTCTAGGCTCTGTCTGTAAGGAAGTCCAATATCCAATTACAGAGCGTGGTACTAAAGCCCAGAGTGCTAAGTTTTCCAATCAGTTTCATGGGGGAGATTGTGTTGAATGGTGAGCTCAAAAAACAGCATTCTGATGTAGGTGTTGTTCTTCTCAAGGTGTGTGAAGACATGAAGACTGAGTGGAGGGCAGTGGAGATGGCATCCTCTGTGGATCTGTTAGTTCTGAATGCAAACTGGTAAGAGTCCAGGCTACCTGGGATGTTGTTCTTTATGTGCTGGAGAATCAGTTTCTCAAAGCACTTCATCAGAATGGGGGTGAGAGCCACAGGGCGCTAGTCATGTAGATTAGACACTGCAGACTTTTAGGAACAGGGACGATGGTGACTGTGAAGCAGGTGGGGACAATCTCCTGAGACAGTGATATCTTAAAAATGTCAGTAATGACATCAACTAGCTGATTGGCACATGTTCGTAGTAAATGGCCAGGGATGTTATCAGGCCCAGCAGCTTTACTCACAGCAAGATTCTTCTCACAGCCGCTGTGGATACTGACAGTGGTGGGTCTTCTGGAGTCGGAGTAGACTTTACAGCTGACTTTTTGTTGAGGAGATTGAACGAGCATAAAATGTGTTTAGCTCATCTGGTAATGTGGCCTCACACATGTTGGGGGCGCTCCTGCTTTTGCAGTCTGTGACGGTTTTGATCGCCTGCCACATATCTTTGGTGTTGTTGGTGTTGAGGTCTCTCTCCAGTCTCTCCTGATGTCTCAGCTTTGCCAGCTTTCAGTCTCGCTCTAGTGGTGTTGTAAGCTTCCTTGTCTCCTGACTGAAAAGCAGCATATTTTGGTTCAGGTCTCCATTCATCCATAGCTGCCAGAAATGTTTGTGTAAACATGGTTCAGTGTATTTGTCCCCCTAGTGGGGGTGTGGACATGCTGCTGTAATTTAGGTAAAATATTTCTGAGGTCTGTTTGATTAAAATCACCAGCTACAAAAAAAAGACCATCTGGTTGTTTTGTCATGTAGCTGCTGATGACCTCAAAGAGTTCCTGAAGTGCGTTTTTTAAATTTGCATCTGGAGGAATGTAAACAACAGCAACAAAAACACTGGGGAATTCTCTGGGCAGATAATATGGTTGGCATTTTAACAATGACAATTCCACATCAGGTGAACAATGTCCATCCACTTAAACTGTGTTTGACCACCAAGCATCATTGATGTAAACACAGAGTCCACCTCTTCTTAATCCAATCCCTGCACTTCCTTTTCCAATGTTGATGAGTGTATTACTGTCATAAGTAATACGTGCTTCAGTAATAAAGGCGAGAAAATAACAAATTTAAACAAAAATGGTTCGAAGTTTGAGGGAGCTACTGGCAGCAAACTACTGCATCTACATGCACAACTGTAACTGCCATATCAATAAAGATAAAAAATCTTATGTGAATCGATTTTTTCACCACCCAGTTTCTAAGTTTCTAAAGTAATTCTTGCTGTCTTGACCTAACATAACCCCCGCCCAAACACTTGGGACAAAGTGTTTACCTAACTGTTCTGAATGTGTCATCATCCTGCAAGAGCAGTGTCGACAAACAACTCATTAACAGCCTCATTAGGCAGAGTTGTTCCAGCTTTCAACAAGGGAGTAAAGAATAGTTCAGTTGTGAACTTCTTACTTATGAGGACCGGGGTTCATTTTCCGTGTGAAAATAGTCAACATTGATTATTTTAAGGATGTAGTTATTTTAACCCAAACCATGATCTTTTCTTAAACCTAACCAAGTAGTTTTGTTGCCTAAATAAGAACGTGTTGAAAATGTGACACTGCCACCGGCGGGTGTATTACACGCTTTGGGGTGATGCCGGGTTGTGGCAGCAGACTGTTGGCTGGTTTAGTGGAGTATCTGATGTCCCGTATGGTAAACAGTGCCACAAAACTAGGAGTGCTCGAGACGGTCAGTTTCACGGCACTGTTTAGAAGCACATAATAACACACATGGTAGTGTGTGTGTGTCAAACTCCGACACAGACAGCAGAGGACAGGAGCAGCGTGTCCGTAAATTACACCAAAACGCGGTACAGACTCTCACCAGCCAGTGTGGCGGACAATCTTCTGAGATTTACTCACCAAACAGAACATCTACCCGCATTTGGTGCTTGGCAGGTGTTAATTTCGGACCCTGAATACAAGTGAGGGAACGTCGAATGATTAAGTTAAGTGTTCAGACAGGTTTCCTTCCGTGGAGATGGTCGGGACAATCACAACCGTTTATCTAATATGGGGTGGGTTTGATACAATGACTGACAGAGGACCGTTACCGGTCCAGATTTGAACAGTCACAAGTCACATGTTTTGCTGCTCTGATTGGTTGTAGGTCTGGACCTGCGTCCAGTCTGCAGGTCTGTCCAGCGCAACGCACCAAAAAGCAAATCAAAAATCAATAATCAAAATTCTGTTATTGCATTGCCTATTTCCAGCCTTAAATTTTTTTGTGACCAGGCAGCAGTTTTTCTCCTGCTTGAAAATGGACCAAGCACCGCCCAACTTGCATGTGTCGCTCAGCGTGTCACACGTTTCGTTGCTCTGATTGGTTGTAGGTCTATCCAATTGTGTCCAGAGGCAGTTTGGTCTGTGCCCATTGATAACGCCCCTTTAAAATCGAAAATGAACTGAGAGGTTCGAGACTAATATGCATTTACAAATTAGTCTGATGATGCAAGGCTAACATAGTCCAAATGGCTCAAAGAAGCAGCTCTGGCTCCTGCATCTGCAATATGTGGCCATCATAGACCATCCAACTGTCAGACCTTCAAGGCAGTCTGGAGTTCTCCTCTTTCATGGGTATTTTGTAAGTTCCGCTGGATTTATGCTTGATGCAAGTGGTTAGCGGGAGTACCACTGTAGATACCTACAGCATAGCTTTTGATTTATTATAACCATTTTTGACCAAATAATACAATAGCTAGCTCGGATTGATACTTCACAGTTCCTGAACAGTTGCTAATACTTTCAGCCATCAAGCAGTTGTCGGTGCCTCAGTCTCGCACAGTAAGTGAGCGCCCAGAAACCTGTTTGCAACAACAGGGGGCTTGAAGCTTTCTTAAAGATAAACCGAAAGAAACAAATGCCAAAATTCTCAAATGCATTCAGTCTTGGAAATGGGTCAGATAAGCTAAAATAGAAAAATGATACCACTTTATTTCAAGGCTTCTTATTTTGTTTCCCTTCAGCTGTATTACTGTACCATGCTGCCCTGTCTCCTAGAAATTACATTTATATACAACTAATTTGCAACAGCTAATATATTTTGAGGGAAACATAATGCCAACTGATTTATATTTTCTGTTAAAATTATAAGGAAATGTTGTTAATTAACATAACTGACAAGTTGCAAAAATTATGATACTGAACCTATCAGTAAAATGTTCACTGACAACGTATTTCATTTAGTTTTTCGCCAAAATAGGCAATCTTGCAATACACTAGCCACTCGTAGTGACTACAGCATTATTCAACTTTTTTATGATTATGTTATTGACATTTAACCAAAATCACAACCTTTCCATAACCCTAACCAAAGTGCTTTTGTTGCTCAAACCTAACCACAGGAGTCTGGATGTGAACCCTGGATTCTGGTATCACAGTCCTGCCATTCACCCCAACCATCTTCTTGCGACTCCAGCGCAGTACGTAACTGTACTGTTTCATTCACTAAATGAAATGCAGCGATTACGTTGTCATCGCAACGTTATTATGAAAACAATTAGTCATAAAACAAACATAATTTAATAAGTACCTAATAATTGCAAACTACTTACACGGTAATTTGAATGCTGTAATCAGTCAAGCAAAGTTTTACCTAAATCACTCCAGGAATGAAGCTCTTGCTTTGAGCATGCAACTGAGTTGTAGTTTATATTTCTTGTCATGGTCTAAGAATCTTTATCCATAGTGTCCTTTCAGAATAACTATATAGAAATCTGAAAATGTGATAAGTAGTTTGGATGAATGCAATGAGTTTAATGGACTGAAAAAGGGTTTGTATGATTCTGAGTGGCTTACATACAATAGGCTCAGGGGATCAGACATTGACATTATTTAACATGAACTCAGAAGAGGACTGCTCCTTTTATTAGCCACTCCTGTCCAAACAGTTAAAGCCAGACAGAGCTGCATCATCAGAAAGAGAACAACAGAACACAGTACTAAAACGCTGAAGAGGACGTTTATCTACATCAGTCACTGCACTGTGGACAGGAAAGGCTTGACAAGTTTTACAATGAACTTTTTCAACTCTGCTCTTGGGAAAAACATCACTTTTGTGCGTCCTGCATATTTCATAATAAGTGGTTTATCTGACATCCCACATATCAAGTATTACTATATCTTTCTCCTTTTTGTTTATATTGCATCATTGCTGGGAAACACAGTTGTAATGGCCGTAATATGCTTGGATCATAACCTGAGAACTCCAAAATATATTGCAGTTTTTAATTTAGCATTTGTGGACCTGTTTGGTAACTCTGCTCTGGTGCCGAAGCTTCTTGACATTTTTCTGTTTAACCATCGCTACATCCCCTACAACGACTGCTTGGCATTCCTTTTTTTCTGCTACACCTGCCTTTCAATGCAGGCTCTTAATCTGGTTGCACTTGCCTATGACAGACTGATAGCTATCATCTTCCCACTGCACTATCATGTGAAGATGACCCACAGGTTCATGCTGTCTTTGATTGCCTCTTTCTGGGTACTTGCTATAACTAGTACACTCATTGCAGTTGGCCTTCTTACAAGACTTTCCTTCTGTAAGTCTGTGGTTATTAATAGCTATTTCTGTGACCATGGCCAGATATACCGGCTTGGCTGCAATGATGTTACCCCCAACCGTGTAATTGCTGGTTTGTCATCAAATATTATTCTTTGGATTCCACTAGTATTTATCTGGGCAAGTTACTGTGGTATTGCCTATGCCTTGTCAAAAAATTCCACAGCTAAGGAAAGAGTGAAGGCCTTTAAAACCTGCGCAGCTCATCTCTCATTAGTGGCAATCTATTTCCTCCCATTATTAATCACATTTACTATGAGTGCAAATATACCTCCAAATGCCAGGATCATAAACCTGTCTCTGACCTCCGTCTTTCCTCCCATGTTGAACCCAATCATTTATGTTCTGCAGACACAAGAAATCAAAGAATCTGTGAAAAAAATATTAAAAATCAGAAAGCTATCCAAAATTACAGTAAAGAAAGTAATTATGAAATAACCATTTGTGTATACTTTGGGCCATCTGTTTGGAACATTATGTATATTAAAACTATTACAATAAAGTAATGTAAAATCAGTGAAACAACAACTATTGTGAATACTAGATACTTTTGTAACCTCCCACAAATGTTTCAACATAAAATTCAACATGTATTTATTCCATAAACATTACATTATAATAATTTAGTTTGAAATCAAGTAACAATTATTTAATGAACAAGGGTAATAACTACACTCAACAGTATGACACATTTACGACACAATTACAATTAGACTAGTGTTATGATAACTGGTTTAACTTATGCTCGTGTGCTTGTGTGATAACTGCAAAGATATACTACAAACAGGTTCTTGTGATCAAACAGTTGGTGTCTCTACATATGTTGTCTTGACGGTGTCTATTGTATATTAGACAATGTATAGTGTTTTCTGTTTTCATATTTTGGTACAACATTTAAAACATACAAAGAACCAGATTTTTTTATTTCTAAAATTGATGATTAAACAAGAAAGATTTATTGCAATCAAATGTCATCCTGTTTTTCTGCTTCTTTATAGTCATGGATACCTCCTAGTTGCATTTAAAAAGGAACAAGACCCGTCTTGTTTTCTTGTCTGCTTCTCTTTTCAGAATTAATCTACTGTGTTTTCTAACTCAACACTACTTCACATTAAACCTCTCCGGCCATTCAGGGACCGGACTGACTTTTCTTGAAGAATTTTATTGTGAAGTAGCAGCTACAGGACACGTATATTCTGTGGAGCTGACCTGCTCTTTTGTGATCGTACTGTATGCTTGAATTTCAAGATTTTGCAAGATGAACAAAGGAAAATTACCCAAATGTTTTGACATGTTTGTCCAGAGTGAGGTTGTTTTCAACAAGGATTGAGGTCCGATTTAGGC
Organism: Siniperca chuatsi; assembly: GCF_020085105.1. Taxonomy (NCBI): domain Eukaryota; kingdom Metazoa; phylum Chordata; class Actinopteri; order Centrarchiformes; family Sinipercidae; genus Siniperca; species Siniperca chuatsi. Next base: position 15,626,720 of record NC_058055.1, read on the forward strand.
TACCGAGGCCAATCATGAGGCTCTGTGTCTCTTCAGTGTGTAATTGCAGAATGCTTTGATGCATATTATTGTGGTTTTCTGGGAGGCAGTTATGAAGAGAACAGATTTTTATAAAACTATTTTTTGTTGCATTTCATACAGGTTGTTGTGTTATACGTAGAATCTGAGGTGATGATATAAGATGTGCAAGAGGCAGCATATCGATAACATTATTAAACACTGAACCCAATGAGACTCAGCAGAGAAGCTCTAAGATAGAGGACTTAAAGTCACCATGGCCTATAGTGAACGCCCTGCCAGAGGTATAACTTAAATCAGTAGAAATCTGTTCCAGTTACCATAGCCAGAAAGGGGATTTTTGAGATTTGTCTCACTTTTTAAACATTGGGGACTACAGCTAGCTTTTTCAGCAATGGTTGAACTTTAGGATATTTAGAAAATGAGAATTGTACCATTGGCAGGTAAACTATCTGTAATGTTTAAGACAAAAGGGCCGTTTTTGTTAAAAAAAACTTATCCAACCCAATTTTGACCCCCAAAGCATTTCAGATCATACAATACAATAGCTAGCTGGGATTGATACTTCACAGTTCCTGAACAGTTGCTAATACTTTCAGCCATCAAGCAGTTGTCGGTGCCTCAGTCTCGCACAGTAAGTGAGCGCCCAGAAACCTGTTTGCAACAACAGGGGGCTTGAAGCTTTCTTAAAGATAAACCGAAAGAAACAAATGCCAAAATTCTCAAATTCATTCAGGAAATGGGTCAGACAACCTAAAATAGAAAAATGATACCACTTTATTTCAAGGCTTCTTATTTTGTTTCCCTTCAACTGTAATACTATACCATGCTGCCCTGTCTCCTAGAAATTACATTTATATAGAACTAATTTGCAACAGCTAATATGTTTTAAGGGAAACATAATGCCAACTGATTTATGTTTTCTGTTAACATAATAAGGAAATAAGACGGTGTAGTCCCTCATTCGTCCAGAAGTGTTCTATCATAGAAAAGGTTTCAGTCGTAGTCATCTGGACACTGTTTTCAGAATCAAGACGTTCTCAATTGAGAATGACTTCCAATGATGATGAGTCCAGATGACTACAACTGAAACCTTTTCTACAATAATAAGGAAATGTTGTTAATTAACATAACTGACAAGTCGCAAAAATTATGATACTGAACCTATCAGTAAAATGTTCACTGACAACGTATTTCATTTAGTTTTTCGCCAAAATAGGCAATCTTGCAATACACTAGCCACTCGTAGTGACTACAGCATTATTCAACTTTTTTATGATTATGTTATTGACATTTAACCAAAATCACGACCTTTCCATAATCGTCCCCAAAGTGCTTTTGTTGCTCAAACCTAACCACAGGAGTCTGGATGCGAACCCTGGATTCTGGTATCACAGTCCTGCCATTCACCCCAACCATCTTCTTGCGACTCCAGCGCAGTACGTAACTGTACTGTTTCATTCACTAAATGAAATGCAGCGATTACGTTGTCATCGCAACGTTATTATGAAAACAATTAGTCATAAAACAAACATAATTTAATAAGTACCTAATAATTGCAAACTACTTACACGGTAATTTGAATGCTGTAATCAGTCAAGCAAAGTTTTACCTAAATCACTCCAGGAATGAAGCTCTTGCTTTGAGCATGCAACTGAGTTGTAGTTTATATTTCTTGTCATGGTCTAAGAATCTTTATCCATAGTGTCCTTTCAGAATAACTATATAGAAATCTGAAAATGTGATAAGTAGTTTGGATGAATGCAATGAGTTTAATGGACTGAAAAAGGGTTTGTATGATTCTGAGTGGCTTACATACAATAGGCTCAGGGGATCAGACATTGACATTATTTAACATGAACTCAGAAGAGGACTGCTCCTTTTATTAGCCACTCCTGTCCAAACAGTTAAAGCCAGACAGAGCTGCATCATCAGAAAGAGAACAACAGAACACAGTACTGAAACGCTGAAGAGGACGTTTATCTACATCAGCCACTGCACTGTGAGCAGGAAAGGCTTGACAAGTTTTACAATGAACTTTTTCAACTCTGCTCTTGGGAAAAACATCACTTTTGTGCGTCCTGCATATTTCATGATAAGTGGTTTATCTGACATCCCACATATCAAGTATTACTATATCTTCCTCCTTTTTGTTTATATTGCATCATTGCTGGGAAACACAGTTGTAATGGCCGTAATATGCTTGGATCATAACCTGAGAACTCCAAAATATATTGCAGTTTTTAATTTAGCATTTGTGGACCTGTTTGGTAACTCTGCTCTGGTGCCGAAGCTTCTTGACATTTTTCTGTTTAACCATCGCTACATCCCCTACAACGACTGCTTGGCATTCCTTTTTTTCTGCTACACCTGCCTTTCAATGCAGGCTCTTAATCTGGTTGCACTTGCCTATGACAGACTGATAGCTATCATCTTCCCACTGCACTATCATGTGAAGATGACCCACAGGTTCATGCTGTCTTTGATTGCCTCTTTCTGGGTACTTGCTATAACTAGTACACTCATTGCAGTTGGCCTTCTTACAAGACTTTCCTTCTGTAAGTCTGTGGTTATTAACAGCTATTTTTGTGACCATGGCCAGATATACCGGCTTGGCTGCAATGACTATACACCCAGCTTTGTCATTAGTATATTGTCACCACTTCTTATTCTTTGGCTTCCTCTGATATTCATCTTGTTAAGTTACCTATATATTGGCTATGCATTGTCTAAAGTAGCCACAGTTCAGGAAAGAGTGAAGGCCTTTAAAACCTGCACAGGTCATCTTTCATTAGTGGCAATCTATTTCCTCCCATTATTAATCACATTTACTATGAGTGCAAATATACCTCCAAATGCCAGGATCATAAACCTGTCTCTGACCTCCGTCTTTCCTCCCATGTTGAACCCAATCATTTATGTTCTGCAGACACAAGAAATCAATAAATCTGTAAAGAAGTTGTTTAAAATCAGAGTGCAATCCAAAGTTACCATAATGTGAGTGTTTGTTGATGTTTTGGGCCTTCTGTTTTTTGCATTATTTGCATTACAGTAAAACAGCCGTTATGAATACTAGATTTATTTTGTAACATCACACAAATGTCTGAAAATTTAGTTTGTATGTATTAATCAACAATTACTGAAATTAAAACCTTTTTAAGATAGCTTAACTACCATACAAACTTCTCTTATAGTATATGAACTTATGTACAGTAATATTTTAGTTTCTGCTCGGGTGAGAAATGCAAGAGGGAAAGCAACTGATAATGTGTGTTATAGTAATGTCCAAAATACGGTTGGTGCAAAACCTAAACCTCACAGAGAAATTAATGGTTGTATTTATAAAATTATTAATCAAGCAAACAAGTAATTGTGATCAAACTATTTATGTTCCTGCACATGATAACTGTGTATGTGAAAGTAAATTTTGCATGAATTTTATATCTTTTGATGAAAAATATAACCATGTAAAAGAAACTAAATTTTGTATTTCTTTTTTTTCAATAATTTCTCTTCTTATTCATGTTCATCATTTAACAAACATAATGATAAGACGGAGTACAGAGAAAATAAAGATAAGATAAAATAATAATTTGTTTATCAGTTTTTATTGTAAAGCACTTTGTAACTTTGTTTTGAAAGGCGCAATATAAATAAGTTATTATTATTATAAAGTGAAATAAAGTACAAAATGAAAAGAAAATATCAACTGTGGTCACAGTACATACAGTATATATAGAGTCAAAGCAAATCTGACTGGACAGGGCAGATGGTTAGAGGTCCATATGAGGTTACCATGTTCTCAGAAAGATATTACTTTTTTAAGTGCACTGTTCCACTTGTAATGTTTCGTTCAGAATTTATTTGAACAAATTAAATGTTGCTGGTTCTGAGCAAGCTATATAAGATATTATGCCAATCCTCTTGGCAGACATGGGGTCTTGTGACCTGTCCATTTCCGTACCAAAGAGGTACCGTATTGGTGTAATGTCCAGCAGAATTTCCAAAACCTGAATTTGGGTATGTCTGTGGAAACACTTCAAACTTGTGTTGATTAGCGGAACGAGACAATACCAGACTGGAAGGCGAATCTTTCTCCCCATAGCGTTCAGGCAGCCTTTCACTGCAGGTCTGGCCCATGCCAAAGTAATAACTAATGCTATAGAAGTGATTATCACAGCAGATATTCGACCATACTCGGTCGTAGAGAATACAAAATTTAAGCATATGGTCAAAGTGCTTGAGCCCCGCTACAATGTGGGTTTACGTGTGCCCTGTATAAACGAGCATGAGCTGCTGTTGTTCAGGAATTATCAACAGGTCAGCGTCTCACGATGGAGCATTACTGACACTTGTATTATTTATTTTTTCTTATTGACAATAATCTAGTATTTGATGTTAAATCAAAACTGTTAAATCTTTCCAGTGAGCAGTTCTGCATTTTTGTACTAACTAATTAGGCCTTTTTTTCTGGGTGGCCCAGTAGTACAACTGAAGGTCTGGGATTCCCAGTCCACCTTTCTCTTTGGACTTAGTTTAAGCTATTCTGGGTAAGGAGATCTTTCAAATAAAGAAGCTCATCAATTTGTTTATGGGTTTAAAAAATGCTTTATCTAAATAACAGGACAGTGACTGAAATAGATAACTAAATCGTGGCAATCCATTTATTTTAATTATGTTAATTCGTCCGAGAAATGAGATGGGAAATAAATTCCAATGTTCCAATTCTTCCTTGATCTTTTTAAGTAGTGGGGCGTAGTTTATATGAAACAAGTCTTTAAGTTTGGGAGACACAATCACCCCCAGATACTTAAGTCTGCTCTGTGTCCAGGTGAAGGGTGAAATGGTCTTGAGTTTACTAGAAATTGAGTTCAATAAGAACAACAAATCCTTATCAACGAACTGCTGGAATGGATCTCTCTGGGTTGGTTAGGTACAAGATAATATCATTAGCATACAATGAGATTCTATTCTCAGGGCTCCAGGGTGCGACCACAAATCTGTTAAGTGCAACTAAACATTACACTGGTGTATCTGAAATTTAGCAGCTCTGATTAAAAATAATGCATAAAAATATTTTTTAGCAAACACAGAGTGTGCTGTGGTGATGCACGGATCAGCTCTGACGTGATCCGTATGTTGCCTACCCATAATTCATCCACCCGCCACCCACCCAAACAAATTATTTTCTCAGATTTAGAGACCCGCACCAGCGTGGACATTTCCCTCCTCCTCTACCGGTCCCTGTAAGTTATATTGCCATTTAAATTATGTGGAGGAGCGCTAGTTTTCCAGGTAATTTCTTTATCATGTGTGGTATTGATGAATGAGTGTTTTCTTTAACAATTTACTTTAATGATTAGACAGGCTGCTTTCAGTAGTTTTTAAACATTTTCATGCATGCAGTACAGTTCATGCATGTCACAGCATATATCAACATTTAAGCAGAAAAAATAAAAACTGTAGTTATAAAATTGACAGGACAGAGAAAACTCTCCAGAGGAAACAGAATTAAACTTTAGCTTATGAAATACATTTTTAGACAGCTGGGATGGAGCTAAGGATTTATCAGGAGGACGGCTACTCTCCTCCAAGCAATTTAACTGCATGAACCTGGACTGTGTGTATGTGACCTTTTGGATGTATAGAAGAACAAAGAACATTAATTAACATTAGATCCTGACCGATCCTGTCGGCATGTCGGGAGATTTAATTAATCAATGAAGTTACGCTGCTGTGCCTCGTGCATAAATGCGCACAGTGTCTCTCTTAATGAGGAGACACTGCAACCCATCTGTATTAATCAGAATGTTCATTTTTATGACCTGCCCACCTGATCCACAGATTATTCGCAGGCACTGCAGATATAACTGCGATCTGCGCATCAACTGGGAACAGTGCTTTTGCTGTCGGAGCATCAACTTTCCGAATTGAAACGTTTGAAAAGCACAATGTCTCCAAGAAACACGTCCTGTGTCCTGACAGGTGCTTGGCTGGCAGAGCAGCCCCCCTTTCTGCAGCATTTCAGCACCAGGCAGCAGCAAACCGACGCAGTGAAGAGTCAGAAATCATAATAAAATTACACTAAAATAATACTGCTCACAATATAGCCAAAGAGGAGCTATCTTTTACTAAATTTAAGTCCATTAAAAAAACATTTATCTGCACCTTTATTGCTGTTTACAATCATTTACAAATTACCAATGTGTATGGGAACTGACAAAAAAGGTAACGCTTAAAATATATTATTGGGTGCACCTAAATTATGTGCTGTTGCACCTAAGTTAGGTGCACCAGTGCCACCAATGTAAAAAGTTAGCCTGGAGCCCTGATTCTCTATTTTCTAAATGTCAATTCCAGAAATCTCTAACAATCCATATGGCCTCTGCAGGGATTCAATCACCAAATTAATTAAGAACGGGGATAATGGGCACCCCTGCTGACAGCCTTTATATAAGCCAGACTTTTCAGAGAGAGTGCCATTTACACATATTTGAGCTTGTGGATTAGTGTACATAGACTTGATCCAAACGATACATCTATCACCAAATGAAGTACATTCTACAATGTCTGTATCCTTCTTATGCATCAGTGATATTAGCTGTCTATATATAGCTGTCTTCATTGATTTGGGAAGGATTCCATTCTCAAAAAAATCTGTAAGCATTGGCATAAAAAGGGGCTCAATTTGGGACCAAACGGTCTTATAAAATTCTGAAGAGTATCCATCCAAGCCTGGAGTCTTTCTGGAAGGCAGTGACATAGTTGCTGGTGTTATTTCCTAATCCTGGATAGGAGCAACAAACATTTGTGACGGGGGTCGCTAGGCTATATGGACACAAGCCCTAACGGATTTTATGAATTGATATCGGATAATTCAAATAAAGGTCGATTGAATCGGAAAATCAATTTTTGAAACACACACTCATGCTCCGATCAGCATGATGACTTTGAATCAGAGCTGGAGTGTGCGACCCCCATTCTGCCATTTGTTGTACACGATCCTCTGGAGTATGTACTTCACTAAACTCGGTGTGAGTTCCTGCCTTGTACCTGTTCAAAGTTATATTGAGTTGAGCGTGTAATACTAGACGATGGATATGCTTCTGGATTGGTACATGCAATGGTTAAGGTCAGGGTGGTCATGTCATCCATGTAGGTGCGAATAGGAGGTACCCGCTGTCCGGAGTGCAAACGTTCTCCTCCTACAACCCATTTGGAAGCTCGGGTGATCAATTCCATTGCCATGGTAAAGGCTAGAGGGGAGATGGTACACCCTGCCATTATTCCCACTTCCAATGATTGCCACGATGTTGTGTATTCTGTTGTTTTGAGGCAGAATTGTAGATCTTTTAAGTAGTTTCTGACCAGGTGTGTAACTCAAAGGCGGTCCAGAAGAGAGAATGGGGGATGAATCCAAAAGCGTTGGCTAAGTCCAGGAATATGATGTGCAAATCTCTTCCTTCCCTCTTTGTAGTCTGGATTTGATTCCATATCATTCTTGTGTGTTCTAAGCATCCCGAGAAGCCTGGTATACCAGCTTTCTGTATCAATCCAGTTGTTCTGTTTCAGGTACGTTGCAATCCGTTGAACAACAATGCTAAAGATCTTTCCTTCAACATTCAAGAGATTGATTTGCTGGAATTGGTTTATGTTTGAGGCATCCTTTTCCTTGGGGATTAGCATGCTCCCTGCTCTTCGCCATGCTTACAATAATGAGCAACAAATACATTATTATACTATAATAATTATACTTATGCCTGTCATATCATACCTTTGCATGTCTCCTTGGGTTGCTGTTATGGCTGACTGCTTGTGAGCTTGCCTTGTGGCACACTTGAAACGTGAATTTTTGGCTGTGCCTTTGACAAGATGTCCACAAAGCTGCGAACAGCTCTCTCTATTAAGGAGTTATGCTCCTGTATGTTTAAAATTAAAGACATTTAGCAGCTCATGAAAGAGGTGTATGATAGATGAAACAAATGTTCTCCCATCATAAAAACATAATACTGACATAAGATTTTACTTTATTGACCGTTAACCACTGTCCCCTTTTAGATTTGACGAGTGTATTATTAGCCTACTACTGTTACTTTCCTGTTCATTTGGTTTATTTTCCAGCTGACATGAACATGTACAAGTTGGACTGGAAGCTGACCCTTCTCGGCCTTTAGCTAACTACCTTCCTTCTCACGTTAATGCCTGCAGCATTATGTCTTGAAGCACCTGTTAAAGAATAGCCTTACTTTCCTTAATATTAACGTTAATTGTTCAAATGGCACAACAACAAACGTTAGCCAACTGACTATAGCTAGCTAAGACATTAGTTAATATGCAAATTAAGTAAATCCGGGATGCGCACACACAGCTGTCTTGATATATCTAGTTAATTACAATGTAAAACTTTACTGGCATGTTCCGTGCTAATTAACCCACCTGTATCCCAGAAGAGTTCGCCTCAGGCTCCTCCATGTTGATTCCAGCATACTACAGATGGACGCAGTAACCTTTTGTCCCCTGATTGGACAGTTTGACTTCCTCTGATTGGATGGTCAGTGGGAAACGTGCTGATTGGCTAGTCAGCGCAGGCATTAAAACAGGGCCAAAATTCGCGCTTGTAACTCGTACCATGTAGCTTGTAACTTCAGTGTCGCATACAAAGATGGGACATTTGTGTGAAACCTCACTATTGAAAATATTCCTGCACATATTTTAATTACACATACACAAAATATTTCTACAGCTGCAAAACTGTTTTTACACATGTGCAAATTATATCTGTGTGCACAAAACTTTTTCACACATGCACAAAATATTTCTATTGCTGCAAAACGTTTTTACAAAGTCACACATATGTGCATGCAAATTTATTTGATATACAACTGCAGGCTGTGAAATTATTTCTGAACATATTTTCACAACTCAAAATATTAATGACCCTAATTTGCTTCCATACAATCTAAGAAGCCATCTTCATCAGGGTCACATGGCTCCCCCCATAAATTCTGTATTTTCTAAAATGAATGATAAATGATTTATTGTGATTAAATGTTATGATGTATCTCAGAATCACAATTAAACATTCTTAAACAAACTTTCTACATCTATAAAATCATTTAGCATTTATTTTATGACTTGTAATAAGAAAACTGTTAGAAATCTGTTCATTTATGTTTATTTATGGCGATGGATACCTCATAGTTGCATTTCAAAGAGGAAGGAATTAGATCCCTATTGTTTTCTTATCAGCTCCTCTTTGCTGTGTTAAACTATACAGTGTTGCTTTAAATTAAACTTTTTTAGCCATTCGGGGGCATTTCTTCTCTGGAAGAATTTTATTATGAAGCAGCTATAGAAAGTGTAGATTCTGTGGAGCTGACCTGCTCATATTGTGCCTCTATGTTTTGAATTTTTGGGGATTTTGTAGGATTAATATAGTAAAATTGCAAAAATGTTTTGACTGGTTTATTCAGAGTGTGGTTTTTATACAAGAATTGAAGTCAGATTTAGGCCACTTAAGCCAACTGTGAGTTTCTGTCCTTTTAGTATGTAATGGAAGCATGCTTTGATGAAGAGAATTCTTTCCAAGAAGATCCACCAGATCCAAGTTCAAGTTTATTTGTCATTGCAACCATAAAACATACAGCTGAATGAATGGTCAGAGATGTTTATCGTCTCCTCTCAAAATATGCATTTAAACAGTAAATTAATTGAAAGGTCATAGAAATACAATACCAAATAATAATAATAATAATAATAATAATAATAACAAAAAAATGTGTTATAGGTGCTATATAGATATATAAGTAAATTACATGATTGCAATCAGTAAGATGGATTGAAAAAGGTTTGTCTGATGATGAGTGGCTTACATACAATAGACACAAGGGAACAGACATTGACCTTATATGGCAGAAATGCAGAGGAGGACTGCTTTTCTTAGTAGCCACTCCTGTCAAGACAGTTAAAGCTGCTCAGAGTTCTGTCACCAGAAAGAGAAGCGCTCATCTTCATCTACATAAGACAACAGAGTGCTGATGCTGATGCACGGACGAGGACACTTCTCTACATAAATCACTGCGCTGTGGACAGTTTTACAATGTTATTCAACTCTGCTCTTGGGAAAAACATCACTTTTGTGCATCCTGCATATTTCATGATAAGTGGTTTATCTGGCATCCCAAATATATCGTATTACTATGTCTTTCTCTTTTTTGTTTATATTGTTTCAGTGCTGGGAAACACAGCTGTGATGGCTGTAATATGCTTGGATCATAACCTGAGAACTCCAAAATATATTGCAGTTTTTAATCTAGCATTTGTGGACCTGTTTGGTAACTCTGCTCTGGTGCCGAAGGTTCTTGACATTTTTCTGTTTAACCATCGCTACATCCCCTACAACGACTGCTTGACATTCTTTTTTTTCTGCTACACCTGCCTTTCAATGCAGTCATTTAATCTGGTTGCACTCTCCTATGACAGACTGATAGCTATCATCTTCCCACTGCACTATCATGTGAAGGTGACCCACAGGTTCATGCTGTCTTTGATAGCCTCTTTCTGGGTATTTGTTATAATTGCTCTACTCATTGCAGTTGGCCTTCTTACGAGACTTTCCTTCTGTAAATCTGTGGTTATTAACAGCTATTTCTGTGACCATGGCCAGATATACCGGCTTGCTTGCAATGACCATTTCCCCAATTATGTCATTAGTTGTTTGTACCCAGTTCTTATTTTTTGGCTTCCACTCGTTTTTATCTTGTCAAGTTACCTCTATATTGGCTGTACGTTAGCTAAAGTAGCCACAGTTCAACAAGGACTCAAGGCCTTTAAAACGTGCATAGGTCATCTCTCATTAGTGGCAATCTATTTCATCCCGCTGTTAATCACATTTACCTTGATGGAAAATATACATCCAAATGCCAGGATCATAAACCTGTCTCTGACCTCCGTCTTCCCTCCCATGTTGAACCCAATCATTTATGTTCTGCAGACACAAGAAATCAAAGAATCTCTAAAAAAGTTACTAAAAATCAGAAAGCAGTCCAAAGTTACGATAAAAAAATTAACCATAATGTAACCATAATGTGAATTAATTCAATAATAATTACATCCTCATAACAACGCTAAGTTTTCAAAAGTAGTAGCAGAAGATGGAAAGAAAGAAGAAAGAAAATATACATATATGAAAATCATAGTGAATGGAGTTTTTACATACTTATGTTTGTATGTGCAGTTATTTAAAAGAAAAAAAGTCTGATTTGTTTTCTGTACATGGTTTTTAGATTTCTGGGGTTGTAAATAAGGTTTGTGAGTAGATATATAGAGTTTCGAACAAAAGCATGCATGTTTTCTTTTTCTTTTTTCACATCAGTGATTGTGCAAACAAGATATTGTGATCAAACAGATTGTGTCTCTCCATATGAAATCCATATAAATAAACTAATTTTGTGTTTAAAAACAATGATTAAACACATATTTTATTGTGATAACACACTGAAACTCTCTGCTTCTTGATGGAGCATCCTCTCTACATCTAAACAATAATTTTAAATTAATTTGATTTCTTTGAATACAAAAGTAGTTATCTGTTTATCCTTTAATGGTTATGAATACCCTATGATTATAGCATTTTTGCATTTTAGAGATGAAATGTAGTAGTTGTTGACTGTCTTCTTTATTAAAACAATGTGACTCAATGAACCCTTACCGCATGGTTTGTTTGGGTGTGCTGTAAGCAGATACATGAATTGCTCTTCTTGCATTTTTGACAAAGTAGCTGCTCAAGGCATATTTGTTTCCTCCTGTGGTTCATTTTGAATCTATATTATTGGAATCTGTATTAATAAACTTTCTAATGGCAGATGCATTTATGCTGTCTCCACTGGTTGATTTGATACTTGAACTTTCAACTCAGTTTCAAATCTTATAGAGTAAGTACACCCTAAAATTCTCCCTCTTGTCTCATAGCTACGTAATGTGTGACACCGTGGGGGGTTTGAGGACACGGGGGTCAATGTCTGACCCATGGTCTGAAAACCGCATAGTGTAGCATTGATAGCGTCATGCATTCCTGGTGCTGGTATTCAGAGCTATCCAGCCCTGAGCAACTACCGTCAGGCATTTGTGTCTTTACTGGAAGGGCAGACAGTGCGACTTTTACAGTCCGAGCTTTTACAGTCACTGGAGGCACAGTTATGTCCTTTGAGAGCTTCGTAAAGGGACCTGTGTTGTAGCTGGGCTAGTGGCTCTACTATGAGGTGTGTGTGAGTGTCTTTCGGAAGTGCCACAATGTAGTGGTAGCTATGTTGTTTATCATGGTTAAGTTAAATATCTTGTTAAGTTCTGCATATAGCACAGTTATCTCATGTGATATGTTAATAATTACCACAGAACAGGAATAAAAATGAATGTACGATGTCGTCTGTACACTGGCGCTTGTAATGGCTTGCTAACATTACAAGCAGCTACTGTATGTATGGCTATGGCTACGGATATTATGTCACAGTTTGGGCGGGCCAGAAAATTTGGCTTAACAGACATCACTAAATAGATTTGGAGTTCAAATTTTATAATTGCCTGGTAGGCTGAGACATTCAAGTTTTAATATTCCCTGTAATTCATTCAATTCTTAAGGTTAAAAGTAGTGGAAGGCAGTCCTCCCAAGTTCAGTATTTACCAGAGGGGTAACTAGAGTTTAAGAGCTCTGGTTTGATGAGCAGAGGTTTTAAATTCTGAGAAGACAAGTGATATACTGCTTTTGCAGGAGACCTCTATAGATATACATGATAAAATGTTGTTTTCCCCTTGTTACTAGTGAGGACCAGCTGACATTTTCTGACATATAGTACACAGGGATGAGTATAATATTTATCTCATGTAATAAAACGCAAAGTACAATGATAAAGTGCACTCTACGCAATTAAGGACATCTCCACAGTCAAGCACAGACATGATTTTTGACTGTACAATCATTTTCCTGTCGTCAAGACAGAAACATGCTTTATTCCAATATAAGAAACACATTTGTGACTTTTCTTTTTTTATGTAGAGTCTAAATAGTAAAGGACCCACCACAGACCCTTGTGGTACCCATTATGCATTAAAATCCTTTTCTGAGGAAAACATCCAAACCAAAACAGTGTAAAATGCAGTGGTCAACAGTATCAAAATCCTTAGAAAGATCAGCAAACAGATCAAGAAACAACTGTTTCTTGTCCATTGAATGCGTAATGCCATTGTAGTAATTATACTATGTCATGGTCCAAAAACTGACTGCTGTGACTGGAGAGTACAGTTATAGTCTAGATAAGCACATAGTTGCCTTTCAACCAGAATTTCAAGGATCTTTGGAAGGAAGAAGATTTTAGATTGGACGATAATTGTTCATGTTATCAGTGGATCCACCTTTGTGCAGTGAGTATTGTTGGAAAAATCATGTGTTTTAACATAATATACCAACAAGCATCTATGTGATTATGTGTACAGCACAAAAACAATAAAATTATCTAGAGGTCCTCTTAACATATTTGTCTTTATTGTGTTTCTTTCTATTTCTTATAGTTTCATATAATTGAATGTGAAATATTCATGACTCAATCATCAACAATCAAAGATCAACTTCTGAAAAAAAAAAACAGATCAAAATTTTGATTGAGGCATGGAACTTCAGCTTTTTCCAAGTGAGTGCCACCCACTTCACACCAGTGAGAAGGGGACTGACCAAACCGCACAAGCATGAATCTCTCAATTTAAATATCAGAAACTGCTCTAACTGTCATGGTCATGCCAGGCTCCCCAGCTGAACAACCACAGCGCAATCCCTCTCCAGAAAAGTACACGCCTGTTTCCAATCTCACACCTGACATTCATCTGCACCACATCAACCCCAGTATAAAAATACTCCACTCACCTCAGTCAGTGTCCGGTCTCGTTGATGCATGGACAAGAATCGCTGCTACCTAAGACGATCACCTTCATACTCAAGCCTATCCGTGTGTGTGTCTCTGTGTCCCTGTGTCCCTGTCGCCTGTCCCGTGTTTTCCAAGCTCCTGAGTGTGTCTGCAGTCCCCGATCTCCAACGCCATTTCAAAAGGACGGTATCCGTAACCCCTTCCAATACTGAAACTCTCTGCTTGTTTAATCTGGGTTGAATAAAATCCTCTGTGTCTCCACCTCGGTGTCTCCTGCCCTTCTGTGACGTAACAGAAGACCGGACCTGTTGTTGGACGACAACATGAGTGCTACGGACCCATTCCAGGAGTTGGTGGATCTCCTGCGCCGTAGCCTAAGCGCTTCACCACCCGTATCCACGCTGTCATCCACTTCCGCATCCGCCACCGCAACTCCACCCTCTCTGGGACACGCCAGTCCCATGGCCAAACCCACGCCCTTCTCTGGCTCGGTGGAGGAATGCAATGGCTTCTTACTTCAATGCTCGCTGGTCCCGGAGATGCAGTCTTCCCTGTACCCGACAGAGCGCTCCAAGATAGCGTTTATTATCTCCCAACTCCAAGAGAGGGCTCTCCAATGGGCCGAATCCATCTGGGCCCAAGACGGACCTGTGACCCAATCCCTGGTGAACTTCCTCGCTCACTTCAAGGAGGTATTCGGGAGATCAGCTGGGGACACCTCCGCAGGTGAGCGCCTTTATCACCTGAGGCAGGGTTCCTGGTCAGTCACGGATTATGCCCTGGAGTTCTGGACCCTCACCGCTGCAAGTGGGTGGAATGAACAGTCTTTAATTACCACCTTTCGTCAGGGATTGGAGCCCAGGGTAAGACTGCATCTTGCCGCATACGAGGATACCATCGGCCTCGAGAGGTCGCCACTCGTATGAAGGCGTGTTTAGATGAACACCAGGACCAGCCATCCCCTATCTCGTCCCTCCGTCAGCCAGAGAGTCACCGTCCTCCAGAACCCGACCACGAGCCCATGCAGCTTGAAAATAGCCGACTAACTCCAGCTGAGCAGCACCGAAAGCTGACCTGGGGGTTGTGCTTGTACTGTGGTACTGCAGGTCACAGCATTTCCTCGTGCCCCATTCATCCTCTGCGACCCCTGGTGAGTGCAATCATCCCTACCATAAAAAATTTAAAGCCACTTTCCACTCTCATAACTTTGATTACTCCCACCATATCTCTACCAGTACAAGCCCTCATCGACTCCGTGTCAGCCGGCAACTTTATCTCCGGTGCCCTCAGCCGCCAGCTCAGCCTCAAAACCACAGCTACGTCCTCCGTATACCAAATCCACACAGTAAATGGAAGACCCCTCAGCCGCGCCCGTGTCAATAGGGCTGCTGGTCCAGTCACCCTCCAAGTGGGGGTGCTGCATGAGGAGCAACAACATCTGCTGGTTCTGGAGGGCTCGGCCGCGGAGGTAATCTTGGGGCGTCCTTGGTTGGAACAACACAATCCCATTATTTCATGGACCACCGGCGAGGTGCAATGGTGGGGTCGTTCCTGCCATCCAGACTGTTTCCCCCGCCTGCCTTCACCACCACATCCTCAGCCTAGGGAACTTCTGGTCTGTACCACCTCCATCAAGAGCCCGCAGGAGAAACAGTCTAGAGAACAACTAACATTGTAAAACCACTATTGTAAAAACAATAGTGGTTTTATATAGCCAGTTATTGTAATGGTTGAAAAATTATTTAACTTTACTGTTAAGACGGTGTAGTCCCTCATTCATCCAGGAGTGTTCTATCGTAGAAAAGGTTTCAGTTGTAGTGTCCAGATGACTACGACTGAAACCTTTTCTACGAACTTTACTGTTAGCATAAATCATGTGTTTTCTCAGTCAATATGCATTTGAAAAAATATTGCTTAGATGATTAAAGATGCTTTTCAAGACTGACCTATCATACAAATTAAGGATGGTGAAATTGGCTCTTAAAATAGTAATACTTTAAAACCGCTTAACATGGCGAACTCTGTCCAAGTGGTTGTCGCCCATAAAAACCAGCAGTTGCCTTGTGCTGGCGCCTCAGTTGAATTGTGATTACTGGTCACAATCATCACACTTCATGATCATTATTTTTCAATCATTGTCTGAATTTAGTCATTGTCTGAATAATCACACAATAAACAAATGCACTCAAAATAGAAAATTGGTACCCAGTGAAGTTCAATATGTTATGTTTCTCAAACTTTTTCCCTCCGGTTTTGCTTCTTTTTTTCTGTGTTGAGGAACATATAGAGAACCTCAAATGGACCATATACAGACAATGATATATTTCAAACAGATTTAATGTCAGAAAAAGAAAAGAAAATCTAACAATCATTAGTATCAGTGGTCTGTCTCTACCACGACCCTATTTGCTCACCCAGTGGGGCCTTGAGCCCAGACAGAGAAACTGTACAGTAGATACAGGGGTAAAAAAATGACCTGTTGGTGAGACAAGATGAAAAGTCAGGGGATGACCTTAGTTATTACAATTCACAAGCACTGTGACTAAGTACAGCCTCACAGGGCCACTGGCATGGCTGTTGTTGGGACCACTGGCACTCCACCATTTGAAATTCAATTGATTGATTTGTGGGGGCTTTAACTGAACTTTTGTGATGTTGTGATGTCACCAGGTCAGTAAAAGGGGTCTCTTTCTCCAGTCTTCTCTCTTCTCCTGCACATTGGGGGAGGTCTGCGTTACGCAGATCCACCGACGAAGAACAAAGGATTAAGGCCACAACACGAGGGCCTGCCTTTGCCTTAAGATATCTGGTTATCTCACAGCTAACCAAACTCTTCTGCTGCTATAATCTCCCTCTCCGTGTTATCTGCCTGGAGCAGAGATACAGCACAACTGAACTCTCTCTCTTACAGCAGCGACACAAGGGCCTGCATAAGTTACACAGTCTGCCAGCTAACTTAAAGAACCGACTTTGATGAGAACTACAGTAGGAGCGCCCGGGTCCTCCATCTGTACACAGCAACGACTTTTCTTCAATCAGAACCAACATTCTTCCCCGCCTGGCTAATCCAACAGGACAGATAATCACCGCAACTTCAAAGCAACTTCTGACTTTATGGACTGGTAATGTAACCACCGAACATATAACTGGGTATAACATAGGATAGCACGGTACACGGCTAAGCACAGGACTATTTTACTTTTGTGAATGTACATGTATTGATATATTTTTATTGTTATAATGTGCTTCCCCTGTTAGGATTTGGTAGCCACATTTTAAGTTGATGTTAGTTAATGTTATGCTTCCCACAGTCTTTGCATGCTAACTAACTCTCTTTTAACATGGCAATGTTTATTCTACACAGTTCACACATACACTTAAATTTAGCCCTTTAACAGAGCCACACTCTTTAACATACATGGCCCTGCCACCATTTTGAATTAACTTTCTTTGTCTGACGACATGCAGCCTCTGCAATAGCCACCATTTTGGATCCAAGCAGCCATCTTGGATCACCCACTCACACACGCACCACGTGATGTCCCTGAGGATTTTGTTCATTAAAGTTATTATTTATGAGTATCTTTGATAATTTTCTGCTCCCATAATTACTACACAAAACATGGATATAAACAGAAAACACATCGAAAGGTCGCTCCCTTAAATACAATAACCGATATCAAAAATTGTTGTAGGTGCTCTATAGATTTTCAATAAGTAAATTACATAAATTACAAATTACAATCAGTAAGATGGATTGAAAAAGGTTTGTCTGATGATGAGTGGCTTGCATACAATAGACACAAGGGAACAGACATTGACCTTATATGGCAGAAATGCAGAGGAGGACTACTTCTCTTAGTAGCCACTCCTGTCAAGACAGTTAAAGCTGGACAGTGATATGTCACCAGAAAGAGAGAGAAGTGCTCATCTTCATCTATGTACGACAACAGAGTTCTGATGCTGATGCGCAGAAAAGGACACTTCTCTACATAAATCACTGCGCTGTGGACAGTTTTACAATGGAGTTATTCAGCTCTGCTCTTGGGAAAAACATCACTTTTGTGCATCCTGCATATTTCATGATAAGTGGTTTATCTGGCATCCCAAATATATCGTATTACTATGTCTTTCTCTTTTTTGTTTATATTGTTTCAGTGCTGGGAAACACAGCTGTGATGGCTGTAATATACTTGGATCATAACCTGAGAACTCCAAAATATATTGCAGTTTTTAATCTAGCATTTGTGGACCTGTTTGGTAACTCTGCTCTGGTGCCGAAGGTTCTTGACATTTTTTTATTTAACCATCACTACATCCCCTACAACGACTGCTTGGCATTCCTTTTTTTCTGCTACACCTGCCTTTCAATGCAGTCATTTAATCTGGTTGCACTTGCCTATGACAGACTGATAGCTATCATCTTCCCACTGCACTATCATGTGAAGGTGACCCACAGGTTCATGCTGTCTTTGATGCCTTGCCTCTTTCTGGGTATTTGTTATAATTGCTCTACTCATTACAGTTGGCCTTCTTACGAGACTTTCCTTCTGTAAATCTGTGGTTATTAACAGCTATTTCTGTGACCATGGCCAGATATACCGGCTTGCGTGCAATGACAATTTCCCCAATTATGTCATTAGTTTTTTGTTCCCTGTTGTTATTTTTTGGCTTCCACTCGTTTTTATCTTGTCAAGTTACCTCTATATTGGCTGTACGTTAGCTAAAGTGGCCACAGTTCAACAAGGACTCAAGGCCTTTAGAACGTGCATAGGTCATCTCTCATTAGTGGCAATCTATTTCATCCCGCTGTTAATCACATTTACCTTGATGGAAAATATACATCCAAATGCCAGGATCATAAACCTGTCTCTAACCTCCGTCTTCCCTCCCATGTTGAACCCAATCATTTATGTTCTGCAGACACAAGAAATCAAAGAATCTCTAAAAAAGTTGTTAAAAATCAGAAAGCAGTCCAAAATTACAAATACATCATCATAACTGATCTATAAATGAAGTAGCTTTTTAAAAATTAAGTATTGAAATCAAACAGCCATTTTTAATGACAATACAATACAATAACTACAAACTTCTCTTCATTCCTGCCTGTGTGATAAAAGCAAGATTGTACTGCATAAAGTGATTTCAAAGGAAAGGAATTGATAAGGAACTGATAAGGAATTGATAGGGAATTGAAGGAATATTTAAAGACGTACAACAAATCTATTAAGATAAATATATTAGTGGTTGTCAAGGTAATCCACAACACTATCTCTGCTGTCTATTAAGTTTATTAAAAGTAGTAGTAGAATATGGAAAGAAAGAAGAAAGAAAATATACATATATGAAAAATCATAGTGAATGGAGTTTTTACTTACTTATGTTTGTATGTGCAGTTATTTAAAAGAAAAATGTCTGATTTGTTTTCTGTACATGGTTTTTAGATTTCTGGGGTTGTAGACTTAAAAAAGCAGCCTACACTGAAATAGTTCTTTACAGAGTAACAGAGGATTGTGAGCAGATATATAGAGTTTCGAACAAAAGCAAAATGTTAAAAAGGAATGCATGTTTTCTTTTTCTTTTTTCACATCAGTGATTGTGCAAACAAGATATTGTGATCAAACAGATTGTGTCTCTCCATATGAAATCCATATAAATAAACTAATTTTATGTTTAAAAACAATGATTAAACACATATTTTATTGTGATAACAGATTCTTGATGGAGCATCCTCTCTACATCTAAACAATAATTTTAATTCATTTGATTTCTTTGAATACAAAAGTAGTTATCTGTTTATCCTTTAATGGTTATGAATACCCTATGATTATAGCATTTTTGCATTTTAGAGAAGAAGTGTAGTAGTTGTTGACTGTCTTCTTTATTAAAACAATGTGACTCAATGAACCCTTACCGCATGGTTTGTTTGGGTGTGCTGTAAGCAGATACATGAATTGCTCTTCTTCTGTTGCATTTTTGACAAAGTAGCTGCTCAAGGCATATTTGTTTCCTCCTGTGGTTCATTTTGAATCTATATTATTGGAATCTGTATTAATAAACTTTCTAATGGCAGATGCATTTATGCTGTCTCCACTGGTTGATTTGATACTTGAACTTTAAAGCCATTGAAACTCAGTTTCAAATCTTATAGAGTAAGTACACCCTAAAATTCTACTAGAACCCTCCCTCTTGTCTCATAGCTACGTAATGTGTGACACCGTGGGGGGTTTGAGGACACGGGGGTCATGTGGTTAAGTTAAATATCTTGTTAAGTTCTGAATATAGCACAGTTATCTCTGCATCCATGTCACATGTTTATTATTACTACAGAAGAGGAATAAATCTCTCATTCATGTACGATGTCGTTGCTAACATTACAAGCAGCTATGCATGGCTTTGGCTACGGATATTATGTCACAGTTTGGGCGGGACCAGAAAATTCGGCTTAACAGACATCATTATATAGATTTGGAGATCAAATTTTAAAATTACCTGGTAGGGTGAGACATTCAAGTTTTAAAATTCCTTGTAATTCATTAAATGTATATGGTTAAAAGTAGTGGAAGGCAGTCCTCCCAAGTTCAGTATTTACTGGAGGGGTAACTAGAGTTTAAGGTGAGCAGTGTTTTTAAATTTGAGAAGACAAGTGATATACTGAGGGAGCGTTTGCAGGAGACCTCTATAGATATAAATAAAAAATAATTAATATATATAAAATGTAGTTTTCCCCTTGCTGCTAGTGAGGACCAGCTGACATTTTCAGACATATAGTACACAGGGATGAGTATGATATTTGTCTCCTGTAATGAAACGCAAAGCACAATGATAAACTGCACTCTACCTTGTTATAAGGTGGAGTGAGCAGCATGAGAATTAGGGACATCTCCACAGTCAAGCACAGACATGATTTTTGACTGTACAATCATTTTCCTGTCTTCAAGACAGAAACATATTTTATTTCTAAATAGAAACACATTTGTGACTTTTCTTTTTTTAAGTAGAGTGTAAATAGTAAAGGACCCAACACAGACTCTTATGGTACCCATTATGCATTAAAATCCAGTTCTGAGGAAAACATCCAAACCAAAACAGTGTAAAATGCAGTGGTCAACAGTATCAAAATCCTTAGAAAGATCAGCAAACAGATCAAGAAACAGCTGTTTCTTGTCCATATCTTTTAGTACACCTGTAGTGCAGTAAATGCCATTGTAGTAATTGTACTATGTCATGGTCCAAAAACTGACTGCTGTGACTGGAGAGTACAGTTAGAGTCTAGATAAGCACATAGTTGCCTTTCAAGTTTCAAGAATCTTTGCAAGGAAGAAGATTTTAGATATTGGACGAGAATTGTTCATGTTATCAGTGGATCCACCTTTGTGCAGTGGGATGAGTACAAGCTAAATTGAGCAGCTTTTGCTGTACTCTCTGTTGTTACTCACAATATGTGTATTGTTAGAATATGCCAACAAGAATTTATGTGATTATGTGTACAGCAGAAAAACAAAAAAATAATGTAGAGGTCCTCTTAATTGAATATTAAATATTCATGACTCAATCATCAACAATCAAAGATCAACTCCTGAAAAAACATCATTAGGTAATATTTATTAAGAGTTTAACATTCAAAAACTCGGCTAATCTGATTCATAAGGACTGTGTGGGTGTGGTTAGGGCAGATTTGATTGTCAGTAGCCTGGCAACATTTCCGCAACTGTCCGATACTGATTCAAATTTTAATTAAGGCATGAAAATTCAGCTTTTTCCAAGTGAGCACCACCGACTTCACACCAGTGAGAAGAGCACTGATCAAACCACACGAGCATGAATCGCTCAATTGCAATAACAGAAACTGCTCAAACTGTTAGCATAAATAATGTGTTTTCTCAGTCAATATACATTTGAAAAATAATGCTTTATTGTTGAAGAAAAACCTGTACTGAAGAAATGTCCTCAATTGAATAAAAGAATAACTCAATGAGCCCCAGTTGTCGTTACACAAATATATGGATTTATTACAAAAAGATCTATCAACAGAGCAGCCCAGAGACAGCATGTAGACATCGTCACAGCCAACACAATACTTAGTTTACATCCAATAGGTACACTTCTTATAGCAGAAAGGTAGGTGGTGGTTTACAGGTTACCTCATCTAAAGATGAGACCAAGATAAACACTTCTTGGGGGTGGCTGTGGCTTAGTGGTGGAGCAGGTTGTCCACCAAGCAGAAGGTTGGTAGCTCAATCCTGGCTTCCCCCAGCCTACATGTCGAAGTGTCCTTGGGCAAAACACTGAACCCCAAGCTGTGTCTTTGGTGTCTGTGAAGAATTAGTTAGTTTCTTTGAACTGATGAGCAGTTAGCATCTTCCATCAGTGTGTGAATGGGGTGAATGCGACATGTAGTGTGTGAAGTTGGAAGACTAGAAAGGCACTATACAACTACAGTCCATTTCCATTTACTTCTATCTTATGATAGAAACATCTGATTTCATCAGACATCAAATTTCTGTTTAACCATCGCTACATCCCCTACAACGACTGCTTGGCATTCCTTTTTTTCTGCTACACCTGCCTTTCAATGCAGGCTCTTAATCTGGTTGCACTTGCCTATAACAGACAGATAGCTATCATCTTCCCACTGCACTATCATGTGAAGATGACCCACAGGTTCATGCTGTCTTTGATTGCCTCTTTCTGGGTATTTGCTATAACTATTACACTCATTGCAGTTGGCCTTCTTACAAGACTTTCCTTCTGTAAGTCTGTGGTTATTAATAGCTATTTCTGTGACCAGGGCCAGATATACTGGCTTGGCTGCAATGATGTTACCCCCAACCGTGTAATTGCTGGTTTGTCATCAAATATTATTCTTTGGATTCCACTAGTATTTATCTTGGCAAGCTACTGTGGTATTGCCTATGTCTTGTCAAAAAAGTCTACAGCTAAGGAAAGAGTGAAGGCCTTTAAAACCTGCACAGGTCACCTTTCATTAGTGGCAATCTATTTCCTCCCTATCATATTTGTGTATCGCTTTGGGGAATCAATTTATCCAAATGCCATCATAAACCTGTCTCTGAACAAGGCAGTTTTGCTTCTTTGTGTTGAACGTCCCCCTTCTCCCTATGAGAAAGATGATTAGCCGAATTAAAAACTGCTTGATAACTGGTTCAGGCTGCTTATAGGATGAAATTCGTATTTGATTGACAGTGGATTGTAAGCCTCTGATTGGCCAAATAAAAAAAATGATTGACAGTTACCCCGCCCATTCAAAGTCTCTGGTCTGCAGAGATATCCTACTCTCAATTTTCAGGAGTAGCATTCTCCCAGTTAAACTTTCATGTGTATTATATCGTTAATTTAAAGGAGCAGTGTGTAGGATTTAGTGGTGAAATTGCAGTTTGTAACCATTTGAATACTGCTCGCCTCCCCTTCCAAGTGTGTAGGAGAAACTATGGTGGCCGCGAAACTCGCGAAAGACACGAATGGCCCTCTCTAGAGCCAGCGTTTAGTTTGTTCGTTTGGGCTATTGTTGAAACGTGGCAGTGCAACATGATGGACTCCGTGGAAGGTGACCCGCTCCTTTTGTAGATAAAAATAGCTTATTCTAAGGTAATGAAAACACAACAATTCTTATTTTTAGGTGATTATGCACTAATGAAAACATACTTATAAATATTATATTCCATTTCTGCCAGTAGATCCTCCTAAATGTTACACACTGGTCCTTTAACTTTATAAACTTTATAGTTTTGAACCAGCACCGACAGTATTAGGATCAAGTAGTTTGTGAAAAAATAAGGTGTGTCAGATTAAGTATTAAGGTATTTCAATGTGTCAGCTTCATATTTAATCAACATTTAAGTAAATATGAGTGTGGCATTGGATCCCTAGATGTAGTTGTTCCTACAGAATGTTCAGCAGTTCAAACCGTTTAATCTTGTATTGTGAAGACAATTACACAGGTTGAAGTGTTTCAATATCCAGTTCATGACCATGTGACACAGCTATCTGCATTTCTACTGTCTCACAGTGACAGAGGAAAATATAAATGACAGGTCTCTCACAGTACAACTCACCTGAGTGTACTGCACACTTAATACTGAGGTGAGTTTGATTTCATCATCTTTTATCAAACAATTCAGCTGTGTAATCCTTTATTATATATTCTGTTATTTTCTCTTTTTACACATTTAGGGAAACAGATATTCGTAATGGGCCCAGAAGAGAAAGCTGCTACTATATTTAATGGCACATTTGTTCGCCCTGCAAAATTCTATCTCAGTGGGTTTTCCAACATCCCTCATGTTAAGTATTACTATGTCTTCCTGTGTTTTGTCTATATCATGACTGTCATTGGGAATGGCCTCCTTCTGTCAGTTATTTACCTGGTCAAGACTCTACATACTCCTAAATACATGATTGTGTTCAACCTGGCTTTGACAGATATGTGTGGGAGCACTGCTCTCATCCCAAAACTCTTAGACACATTTTTATTTGACAGGACATACATTGTCTATGAGGCTTGTTTAAGTTACATGTTCTTTGTTTTATTCTTTGGAAGTGTGCAGTCATGGACACTTGTCACAATGGCATATGACAGATTTATAGCAATTTGCTTCCCTTTAAGGTATCATAGCATTGTAACTACACCAGCTATTGCTATGATGTTGCTGTTTGTGTGGTTCATTTTACTGAGTGTAATAGCGTGCATGGTTGGGTTTATTAATCGCCTCTCCTTCTGTAGCTCTTTGGTGGTAAAGAGCTTTTTCTGTGATCATGGACCAGTATTTAGTCTGGCCTGTAATGACATGTCTTTAAATAATTTAATGGCACGTGTCGCTTTCATTATAATCCTCTGTATTCCTCTTGTATTGATAGCAGTGACATATGTTTGCATTTCCATAGCACTGAGCAGGATTGCATCGGGAGAGAAACGAGTCAAAGCATTGAAAACTTGTACTTCTCACCTGATTCTTGTGGCTATTTTCTTCCTACCAGTTCTGAGCACCAACATAGCTACATTGGCCTCTTACATCCATCCTAATGCCAGGATCATAAACTCCTCTTTGACCCACACCTTACCATCTTTGCTCAATCCCATTATATACTCTTTAAAGACAGAAGAAGTGCTGAACTCTATCAGGAAGCTTTGCAAAAGAAATAGGATTAGCAACATAACCTTATCTAAGAAGGTGAACTCTATCACTGCTATAATGACACATTAAGGAGAGTTACAATCGTGTTTTGTAACTTTTTACAACTACAAAACTATTATGTGTAAGCACTATAATTTCACTTTTTGAAATGGTTATCATTTGGCATTTTGTAATTTACTGTGTTTTGCTATGTAACAAGACCAGATAAAATAGTTTGACTATATTGCATTAGCCATACAATGATTTTCTGCGAAAAATGAAATCAGGGAATTCAGTGTGTTGTGTGTGTACTGTACACTGCTTAAGATAACAATTATTTTGGACAAAGATGCAGTACATCATTTTGTGTGCATCTGTTAAATTTTTGGAGACATATTAGTAGGTTGGAGCTCTCAAACAGAGATATTTGGTTAGATTACATATACATTAGTATCCTGGTTTTGAGCATTATCTTGATTTTGATCAGAGCTACAGTGATTAATCAATTAATCGACTAGTTAAATGACAGAAAATGAATCAGCAACTATTTTGATAATAAATTAATTGTTATTTTTCAAGCAAAAAATGCCAAATATTCTCTGGATTTGATGCTTTTCTTTGTCGTTTGGGTTTTGGACTGTTCATGTAATAAAAACTAAATTTAAATGCATCTTCATGGACTGTTGGACATATTAAAAGAGGCCTTTTTCACAATTTTCTGACATTTTATAAACAACGGATTTATTCAATTAATTGAGTAAATAATTAATTGATACTGAAAATAATTGTTAGTGTTAATATATCCAGTTTTATGAAACCAAGATGTGCATCAAATAATTGGGATACCTGATCATAACCGGGATATTAATGTACATGTCAATGTGCTCATTAAGTACTGCTAAATCAACTTGAATCACAGTAAATGATTAGATAAACCATTCAATTTTTACAATATTTAATAATATTAATACTTAACTGTACGTGCTGTTCTCAGCAAACATCACCCTCAGTTAATCCCATTATGTACGCTTTAAAGACAGAAGAGCTGAACTCTATCAGGAAGCTTTGCAAAAGAAATAGGATTAGCAACACAACCTTATGCAAAAAGGTGATCTCTTTATCACTGCTATAATGGCACATTAAGGAGAGTTAGAATTGTGTTTTCTAACTTTTTACTATTAACATCTTACTACTAAGTACTACAATTTTCATACAAAAATGGCTGTCGTGGTATCTTGTTATTTACTGCATTTTGCTAATAAGAAGGCCAAAGAAAATGGTTTCATTACATTGCATTAGCCATACAATGATTTCCTGTGCAGAATTAAGTCAGGGATTTCCATATGTTGTGAATTGTTGTTGTGACTGTACACTGCTAACATTGCGAATATTTAGGAAAAAGAATTAAACCATCTGCTACTCTGTTCTGAAATTACTTTACTGGCGTTGTCTTAAAGGACAGGTGTGACACAATGACCTCCTTAAACTATCTCTGAGAGCATCTCCAACAACAGTAACCACTTGTTTTTGTATTTTACAGTACTGCGCTACATATATGTAGATATTTTAAAAATATATAAAATATAATAGATAGCAGTTTTAAAGTAAAAGAGAGCAAAAATCCAACACAGATTTCTGCTTGTATCAGTTTTCAAATCTTCAAAATTACAGTATTATTAATACTGTCAAAAGATTAAGCATGTAAAAGTCTCATACAGAGACGTGAATGCTGGCCTAACATTCTGCCATACCGGTTCAACATCCCTGGAACAAATTGTACCGTACATCAGTGTCCAGTGTTTCCATCAATGTTTGAACATCTATCCCATTTAATGAACCCATACTATCTGACTAAATTGTACTGCTCAGCTTTTGTAGCACTTTAATTTCCCTGCACAGGATCAGTTTTTTCACATCTTACCTTTACCTTTTAATCTCACCTATACAGTATTTATTGTGTCTTGTCTTTGCTAATATTGCTCTGTGGAGGCAAAGGTGCAGCGGTTTTTAAGGGGGCAGTCACCCTACACTTTTATCTTACATTCACTTCCATTAAAATCCAAAAGTAACCACAGCCATATGTGCAGAGTTTTTGCTAAGTTCAAGCTTGGTAAAATAATGACTGATAAGTAGACATGA
Organism: Siniperca chuatsi; assembly: GCF_020085105.1. Lineage (NCBI taxonomy): Eukaryota > Metazoa > Chordata > Actinopteri > Centrarchiformes > Sinipercidae > Siniperca > Siniperca chuatsi. Next base: position 15,653,922 of record NC_058055.1, read on the forward strand.
TGTAAACAGTTTTGTCCAAAAGAGGTAATTAGGACTCACAGGCTGAAGATGAAACATGGAGGAGTCTACAATTCTGGTAGACTTGCACCATCTAGTGGTTTATACATGTACCTTAATGGATTAGTGGATTACAGTTGAAATATGCAGTACAGAAACCAAAACAGAGGCAGCTTGGCTTGCTGTGTCACAGTGTCTACTATGTCACTATTTTAGCATTAGCAGCTATATAGCTAACCAGTAAGGTTTTAGTCTCCTGCCTATATATTAAAATTTGTAATTTAATACTGTTTAATACTGTTTCCTGCTGCTTCATCAGCATAATGTAGCTGGGCACAGCCAGTGTGGGATATCATACGTTCAACAGGGTCATCCTCATTGTCTTTCTGGCTGCGGTCATGGGATTAAGTGGACACCATCCTGTTTCAATGCACGGCGCTGACTCAGGCAATCTGCTGAGGACAACACGTGATGTTATTAATAAACAAATGATAATACAGTTTTAGGAACAACCACAGAACTTCTGAGGTGTTTATACATCTTGTCTTTGCTGTTTGGGCCACTCAGCTGTGGAACTCTCTACCTCCCTACCTTTCCTTACTATAACCCTTACTATAATTGTAAATTATTAAAATCACTTGTTCAAAAAATCTTTTTTGTAAGGGTCGATTAAGTCACTTTTAAGGAATGGAACAATACCACTTTTTGTCTCTCGATACTAAGTCTGAGGCATCACATTGGTTGAGATGTTCATGCACCAGCAATGGTAAAATTGCATTGTTACAATTTTATAATTACAGGCCAATACTGAATACTGAGGCCTGATACAATCCAGTTTATCAGATTAATCACTACATTTTAGCTGTGGTTTTAATGGTTTATATATAATATTACTTTTGGTCTAATTTTTATGTACTTTATGATTTGGTGAGTCACTTTGTCCCGAAAAGTGCTTAAACCATATAACATTTATTGAGTTCATTTTTGATAGTATGATTTTTTTCCCTGCATTTTTAGGTACCAGCAATGAAAATACTCGTCCGTTCTAAGCAGCAGCCCTCCAGGAGGAAAATCAGATCTGTCATGGATTTTAACATTATATTTTATTGTATTGCTGTATTGAGGGTTTTTTTTTAATCCTGACAGATCACTGAGAAGTTCCCCTTCCCTCTGGTGAGTTGGTACTTTCAATATCCTTCTGTTAACAAACTTGATGAGCACTGAATGCCTTTGATGAGTGGGTTTAATGAAATAGCACTACAAGGCGGCGATGATGCAAGACCGTCTGATATCACAGATAGGCTAAATTGTGCCGGGCTACCGTGAACATCTAGGTTAACTAACTGTTACGGACAGCAGCAAAAAAAAAAAAAATCATTTTAGACATGGAGGTATTAAACAAAGTTTTAGGCAGAAAACAACATAGATACAATTAAGAAATAGCTCATGTTTAGGTATTGAGAATGGGGTTAAAGTATCCATTACATTCATAACTATGAGCTTTTCATATCAACACTATCAGTTATCATATTGTTTCATGTAGGACATATTCATATATCCATTGGCTGTCAGTGGAAGCATTAATGACAAAACAAGTAGAAAATGTCTAGGAAGGAAATTATTGTTGTTACTGTTCATTGGCTATTGCGATTTCTATTTTTTCAAATGTAGTAGACCATGTAGTGCTGTCACAGAACTGTCATTCATGGTACAACTTGCACTGTACACATAAACCCACTAGAGGGCAGGCACTAATCAAATTACCATTCTCCAGTCTGCGTCCTCCATTATGGACAGTTAAAAGTACAGTGTGATATATTGTTGTATTGTATCTTAATTTGATATGTTTATAAGAGAACAGGCAAGAGCAGCCATACGTCTGTGGTGTGCACAGTGTCTCCATGTGTGCCTCTGCTGTCTGACCCCTGTAATTAAGTGTCCATGTAAATCCCATATTTTGTATGATTCTCTATAAATTCTGAATGTCTTACTTGTTTGTACTATGTTTGCACTGACTGTGGAAAAGAATTTCCTCCTTGAGGACAAATAAACTACCCATCTATCTATAAAGAAAATGTCCCTGTGTATTAAAGTACACGTAGGACATGTTAATGTTTAATACCATATAATATAATTCAAATTTTATTATGTTTTAAGTTAACATGTACTGTAGAAACTAGAAAAAAAGTTATCTGTGGTAATCTAACGACCGATGTGAGTATGAATCTGGTGATTATATGTACCATATTAAAAACCTCAAGTGGTAAATTGCTCCAATAACCACCCTATCATGTGACTAATGTTCATCTCTGTTTGATGTTCGTAGAAGTAGGTTCTTAAATACTTTATTTTACTCAACCTAGAAGAAGAAACCAGGAGTTTCAAAGACTTCAAAGAGTCAGTAATGACCGAATAGGCCTAATACTTTTCAAATGACATATTTTTATTTGAACACAAGTAAATACATATTGTTTCATTATTACTCAAACAAAAGAACTAAACTGATGTGGTGCAGCAATATTGAACACATCATATTGAAAAAAATATTGCATACATACAAATAAACTGCTTTACAAGAGCACAGTTCTCTGGTAATATTGGTCTGCTCAAACCATCTTCAGTGGGGCACGAGGACCAAAAATTGTGTAATCAAATGTTTGAATAGCAATTCTTCTGAAATAAAAAAAAAAAATAGCTGTTAAAATAATTTCCAGATTATGAACAGGGTTGATGTTGCAGTGACAGTTGAATCAGGCAGGCCAGTAGGCAAAGTTTGACAAGAACGTCTGAATTTACAAGAAGTATAAGAGAATTACATTATCGTATACTAACTACTAGTATTTGTGATTGTGCCTGTGATCTGTACCGCTCTGTAATAATGGAGTTGAATGGTCACTTGTAGTTTTAGTTTCTGTCTGAGTGCAACCTTCAACCTCCACTAGCCCTACACACAGACAACCCACCACCACCATGCCCCAAACTGTAACCTCAACTTGTGTAACTTATTCTTATATCTGAATAATTGACTTTAAAAAAAGCCTTTGATTCCTGAGTTTGCTTGAGACACTCAAACAGCTCTTGTCTCTTCTTGTCTGTTCATCCAAAGTGCTGCATAAATCAGAGCTTAGTCACAGAGCACAGAGTGTAACACCTGCTTTAACTGTTCCCAGGATTCCTCACGTTGCAAAGACTGACTATTAGGTCGCATGAAACTCAGTATTGCATAATTATGTACCTGCTTTAGATTCATATAAATACAGTATAATATAAATGTTTTCTGTAACACATTCATGAGGCACTCTATTAAAACTTGAAGAATTTACAAGAATTTGTGTGAACTTGGCTGGTAAAAAGTGAATATGCAGTGCAATATGATCACTTGTTTACTGCATAGTGTTTGTTCGCAGAGGATGGATTTATTGTTAAACAGGCCACAGTAAGCCAAAACAAAATTATTCTAATGGGTCCAATTTGTAATGCCATTACCAGAAAGTGGTGGTTAATGACTTTAACAAACAAACATTTTACTGTTTTAAACATGAGGGAGGGAGGTGGCCGAATACAGTCATTGTTTTTGTGAAGATGTTATTTCATTAACACCTTCGGTCAAAAGGGCGGCAAGAGAAAAGCCAGTGGTTTTTATGCTTCCCACTTGCCAACTGTCCTCTGTTTACTTTTAGTTTAAGCAAATGACAAGTTTAAACTCACATTGTTCCAAGGTCTGTAATTTTAGAAAATGATACCTACATTTTTATTTGCCCCTGCCCCATGCTCTTAACACTCCAAGTCAGGGTTTTATGAAGCTGCTCATACTTGTTAAATATAATTTGGAATAATGATAGAAGAAACCATCTTTTCATCGTGAACACGTCAAGCATGTCCTCAACGCACTGTGTGGAGTTGTGTTCAGTTGCACAGAGGAGGTTGGCTGCATCTGCTGTTCTTTCGGTGTATTGTGGAAAGTCACCAAGCAGTCCTTGAGAGTCTGGACCTGGCTCTGGCCAAATGATCTCTCTTTCAAAGTAGAGATTGTTTTACTTTTTCCCAACAAAAGCAAACATGTTGTTTTATTAGTTTCTCAAGCACTACAGCTGAAATTGCTTTGCTGCAGCCATCTAAATATGAGGAGGTAGGAATTTAATCTGTGAAAATAGAGCACACATGCTTTAAAAGTGCAGACATTTAATGCATGAAATCTTCAAAACACACAAGAAGCTATAAAGTAAAAATTAGTTGATATTTTAGGTTTGGCCTACTGTGAAAGCCCTTATAATATTGGAAATGATTAAAACTATAGAAAAGCAGAGGATACTTTTTTTCTGACCAGTCAGGGCTCTGGCTTAAAATGAAACCTTTTTTCTGCAAAATCAGGTATTTAGAAAGAGTCCCTCCTCTTGGGTTTTTAACCCTCTACACAAACATTTAGGGCCTACATTTTTCCTTCATTTTAAAAACTCTCCAATATTTGCTCTTATGTTGGTTTGTGCCGATTTGATTTTTTCTTACCAGTGCCAATGCTCTGATTCTGATCTCTTTGGTTTTCAAAGAATATACAATAGGATTGATGCAGGGTGGGAGGCAAGAGGCCAGCGACAGACTCAGCGCACACTGGTCCGGGTCAGTGAGACGCAGATAAAACGCGATAGTAAAAATGGTAATAAGAGGAATGTAAAACACACCAACAAGAATGATATGCTCAACACAAGTGGCAAGAGCTTTCACCCGGCTGTCTAAAGATTTCATCCTGAACACAGTCACCAGGATGCTGACATATGACAGAAAAATAAAAATAAAGGGTCCTAAAAGAAGCAAGAAAGTAAGCAAAGAGGCCACAGACCACTGCAATGTGTAATCATTACAGGCGAGTCTAAACACAGGTGCATAGTCACAGAAATAGCTGAGCACTCTGACAGAATTGCAAAAAGAAAGTCGCGTCATTATAACTATTGCAAACGCAACGATTCCCAGAGAAAAACACCAAGTCAGGCCGACAATACAAGACATGCTCCGCAGTGTGTTGATTGAGTTCTGACGCAGAGGGAAATATATTGCGATCAACCGGTCATAGGCAAGTATAGCGAGTGCATATGACTCCAAAGTCCCAAAAGCATAGTAGACAAACATTTGTACCAAACATAAGTTGAATGGAATGAAATTGTCCTTAACGAGAAATATCTTCATCATGCTGGGAATAGTGCATGAGTTAAGGATTACATCAATTACTGCGAGGTTGACAACAGCCAAAAACTTTGGAGTGTGTAAACAACGATTAAAGACAATTACATAGATCACCAAACTATTGAACAGCAATGTAACCACATAAACAAACGCTAGAAAGATGAAGTAGACACTGATGAAGGGAAATGTCTCAAATCCGATGATATAAAAGCCTGGAGGATGAATGATGACAGAGTTGTTTAAAACAGTCCTGAGATTAGACATAGTTGAACTCCACAGGCTGCGTGTTGGAGGACAGCATCTGTTTAAAAGCTCTCCAGTCTAAAGAACAGGGAAATCATATCATACTGTACATTAGACCTTTATAGAGGCTATAAACTACATGTATAACTTCCATGCCAGTTTGATGAGCACATTTAAATTCAGCAGAATATAAAATATATTCTCAGTAAGTTCAAACATGTATACATGTGCAAAAAAATCAGTGAATGCGGTTTACCTGACGTTCTCTTCAGGATTGTTTAGCAGCAGCTCTGTTTGATGCTGCATCCAAAAGCAGCAAACCGATGACTGCATGTCTGACCTGTGTGCACTGGAAGATATACTTTCCTCATTGATCTCTTGAGATAAATCTTCCAGCTGATTCGTACAAAGTCATTTTGCAATACCCTATTAATGAGATTAATATGATCTATACTGAGGTTGTAGTTTACTCTGATTAAACGTCTCTTGCATTCAAAACAAACATCTAATGATTGTTTTGAATGATGATTAAGTGAGTTGGAGCATCTCACAATACTCTTTTGGATACATGGAAGATTACAAAGTGAGCAAACAGCAAAGTATTCCCTAAAGACACATGGATCTTTAAACAGGAATGTTAATATACGTATTATACAAAAATACGTTCTGCTCATTGGAGTCACCAGCTTATGTTGTTCTTGATAATGCTTTGATTTCTTGCATTGTAGCTCCAAGACCCCTTTTATCAAACAGTGTTTTTTTAAAAGAAATATCACAGATTTTACAGTTTGGTAGTGGGAGACATCATTTATTCATATTTGTTGAATATTTGTATTTTTAGCTGTTGAGTTTTTGGTGTGCTATTTTTCCTAAACCTTGTCTATGCAGTCACTGAGCCATATACATGCCATGGATGGAGCACTTTCACTGAAATGTACTGATACTGGAATAAGTCAGTGAATCTCTCATTCAACAATTTGTATCCACCCTAAATCCTAAAATCAACTGAGATTCCTTTGAGATCTGTTATCTGCTTCTGTTTAAAGTAGTGTAAGATCTGAATCACTGATTAAACATTTCTCCCTGACACAGATTTTTTACTAAAGAGTATTTATCCCTGTACGCGTTATTGCCTGACTAAATTAAAACAAAGTGAATACTGGTTTGAGGCAGATCAATATTTGAGTTGTTTTTGTTGTTTTTTTAAGATAATGACATACATTTCTTTTTTTATCATAAACATAACATAATCAACCATTTTTGTCCATTAAGGATCCCTTAAATTATGTTTTTTAACAATACAGTATTGACCAAGATATGTACTGAGTGGGACATTTTACAATTGAAAAATTAACTTCCCAGTGCTCTCTGGTGGACAAACCATATAATAAAGACACTGTTTCTAAATGACCTCAAACATGTCTTTGGTATTTCTGTACTTCAATTTCTTGTTACTCATCAGCCAACTTATAAACCGATACGAAATATCTGCGATAAGCTTCTGTTTATCAGTTGGGCAACACACACTTGAAAGTCCAAGACAGGAGTTTTGTAGCTTCTCATACTTATTTATTTTCATTATGAATAGTTAAATTAGGTACAGTCTTTCCACCTCAAGCAGGTCCTGTGGTGTGTGTGTGGAGGGGGTGGGAGTTCAGCTGTGCGCAGACTCAGTGGAGGTTGGCTGCTGCTTCAGCAGCTGTTCTTTCTGGGCGTTTTGAAAATTCATCATGCAGTCTTTGAAAGTCTGGACTTGGCTCTGGCACGCTCGCCAGTCCTGGTGTTCTGCCATGCACTCCTGCACAGCATAGTGGAGCTCGGCACAGCCAGTGCGGGATATCATCCGTTCAACAGGGTCGTCCTCATCCTTGTCTTTACGGCTGCGGTCGTGAGGTGAAGGGGACGCCATCCTGTTTCAATGCACAGGCCTGTTTCAGTGGGTCTGCTGAGGACAACACATGATGTTATTAATAAACAAGTGATAATACAGTTTTAGGAACAACCACAGAACATCCTGGCTGTTTGTTCAATATGCTACTCAGGCCTTTTAGTTGTGAAATGTATCTCTAAATCTCTGGCCGTAAAATCTGTAGTTATTTAACTCATTCTCTTTAAATGGGAGTTTTGAGAGGGTAGTAATTGTATGCTTTCAATTTTAATAATATTTTCTCATCTTTTATTAGTTTTTATGGTTGGTGGTGTGTGTTGTCAGTATATCAATATAACCTGTCTTGTGAGATACTTTGTAACTATATATCAAAAACTGCTTTTTTGAAAAGGCATTTATTGTTTTTACCAACAAATATATAATTTGTGCAATATAACACATGTGTATGCAACAGCAGTGCTGGAATGTAAGTACATTTACTCAAAGATTGTACTGTACATGTAAGTACACTTTTAAGGTATTTGTACTTTACTTGTGGGAAAAATGTACTGACACCAATACGTTTGACTGCTGCATAGTTAATCACAGTTACTTTGCAGATTAAGATTTTACATAGAAAACAAAACGATGATGAAATGTGAACAGTTCAAATTAGCTCCACCTCGACCAGTTGCTACATTTACATGCTTATGTTACATGTTAATGCATTAATAATAACAGTCTGAACAGGGGCATTGTGCACAGAGAGTAGTTTTACATTTGATAGTTTAACGTTAAGGACACTTTGCTGATAATGTCTCTGTACTTTTACTTGAGTGCGATTTTGAAACCAGGACTTTTACTTGTAATGGCTTATTGAATTGTTGTATTTCTACTTTTGTTCAATCACAGTAAATATTAGAATTAGGTTCCAGCAACGAAAAATACTCGTCAGTGTCATTTAACATAATGTGGTTTCAATTTAGTTTAGTGTCAAGTCGTGTTAGGCAGAAAGTAACAGCATACGCTCCTACATAGGTTAGCTAACATAATCGAGAATGAGGCTAGCTAACACAGACTTTCACATTACTCTCCTTCGTTCTCACCGGTTTATCCTCTCTGGGTGAATCCGTCCGTCGAGACACTGAAATTAACTTTCCATCACCTGCATAACTCTGGTGTTTTCATAACCAGCCACACGGTCAAAGCTGTACGTGTTACGCGGAGGACACATTTGAGCGGAGGACGATAGTGTAGCCGTAAAATAGTGCCGTCGATGCATACATCAGTTCCGCTGGATAGCGAGAACACAACTGAAAGTGAAAACAGTGGCGTAACGTGGTATGGGTATCATCGGATGATCCGTAATTCATTTGTAATTTAAAAACGAAAACAACGTAAATCTGTTATTTGTTTCAAAACCCAGCACAAATTCGAGGTACTTGTACTTTACTTGATTATTTCCATTATATTCAATAAAATTCAATTGTATTTATATAGCGCCAATTCATAACATAAGTTATCTCATTGCACGTTTCCTATAGAGCAGGTTTTTATAATGTTATTTACAGAGACCCAACAAATCCCACCATGAGCAAGCACTTGGCGACAGTGGTGAGGAAAAACTTCCTTTAAGAGGCAGAACCAGACTCAGGGTGGACGGCCAGCTGCCACTGCCGGTTGGGTTGAGTGAGAGGGAGAGGGGGAGGGGAAGCACAATGCAAATTCTACCTACAATTTTAAAATAATAATAATGTATTGGTATTGGTAATATTAATATTAATAAAGAAATAATAATAATAGGAATGACAGTGATAGGAATAATCATGATAATAATAGTAATAAGACTAATAATAACAACTGTAGTAGCAGTTGTCGAGCAGGAACACGGGGGCAGCAGGTGGCTCACAATCACCGATCCAGACTGCAGCTCCAGAGGCAGAAATACCTGCTGAAAGCAACAGAAGGAGAGCGGAGAGAGAGAGGAGAAAGCACAAAACTACAGGAGAGAGAAGATGTTGAGTTTGTAACATGCATTAATGGGATAAAAATGCATACAGATGGAGAGGAGGAGAGAGGAAAGATGTGCATCATGGGAAGTCTCCTGGCAGTCTAGGCCTATAGCAGCATAACTAAAGGGATGGTTCAGGGCTCACCCAAGCCAGCCCTAACTATAAGCATCATCAAAGAGGAAAGTCTTAAGCCTATTCTTAAATGTGGAGATGGTGTCTGCCTCCCAAACCCAAACTGGGACCTGATTCCACAGGAGAGGAGCTTGATAACTGAAGGCTCTGACTGCCAGTTCTACTTTTGGAGACTCTAGGAATCACAAGTAAACCTGCATCCTGGGAGCACAGCGTTCTAGTCGGGTAATAAGGTACTATGAGCTCTTTAAGATACGGTAGTGCCTGACCATTAAGAGCTTTGTAGGTGAGGAGAGGGATTTTCAATTCTATTCTGGATTTTACAGGAAGCCATATGCAACTTTATACCTCTATTCCACTACATCTCCGAGGCAGTTATTGTACTTTTGACTCCACTAAATCATCATCATCTTTAGTTACTTTTCAGATTACAATATTTCAAACCCTTCCTGTCCAGTGAAAACCATGTATCTCCAAATTAGACTTTTTACTGTAGTGTTCCCTTTTGGGTAGAGAGAATTTTCCTACTTCTTAAATTGAATTAAAAATTAAATTTAAAACTTACCTTGGCTGGAAAATGCATTGTCACAAAGAAACTTTGCTGTTTTTCTGAGCTCATGAAAAATACTTTTTAGAGATAAGTGGTTCTCACAGGACAGCAAAGCTACAAACATGGTGATCTTATAGAATATGATCCATTGCTGTAGATTAAACTACCCAACAGTATATAAAGTAGTTAAGATTAGCTCAACCTTAAACATCTACAGCAGTAAAATGCAACATACACATTAATGCAGCAGTAACATTAATCCAGAAACATCAGATTTAATAGTAAAACACTGACAGAGACCATTATTCTGCAAATGAATACTTTTACTTTTGATGTATTAAGTACATTTTGCTGATAATACTTACATACTTTTACTTAAGTAATGTTTTGAATGAAGGACTTTTACTTGTTGAGTGTTTTCACAGTGTGGTATTAATACCTTTACATAAGTAAAGGATCTGAATACTTCTTCCACCACTGCAATGAAGTCATTTACTAAACAAATTGTAGCCTAACTATCCATGAATATAAGGTAGCAGAATGAACATATTGTTCATAGCTATCCTGGAGTGCAATTTCAAATAGCAGTCACACGATCCACCTGAGTCAAACACATTGGTATGTGCTTGCACTCAAGGCTACATATTAAAGCCACTAGAGGACAGGCGACATAACCATTTTGTAGCTCATGTCCCCTCGCTTACTGACAGCTTAATATGTTGTATGATGTTCAGCAATGCATACCTGTATACTGTGCCTGAAGTTCATGCGTTCATGTTAGCCTGTGTCATTGCCTATAGCCTGTACAAAAATGTCATTGTGTATTGAAGTAGGCCTACTTATAAAAATCTATGTTCTTCATAGCCTATTTTATAAGGTTTTGAATTGTTAACATTTAGAAACTAAAAGATAAACTAAACATAAAAACATTGTATTATCTCAGTGTAGCAGGTCTGTTGCTACTGTGGGTTCCCCTTGCATAAACATGAACACAGCAAGGTATTGTACAGGTCACATCTTTTTATTTGCTCAGACTGCTCACACACACATTTTTTCAATAGCCAACAAAACACTCACTCACACTCATAAGTCAGTAGTTTTCATTAGTAAAACATCTCATCAAATGTAACATTGCCATGTAGTTCAAGGTGCCTAAAAATCACAAGCATCACATTTTCCACACTTGACATCTTATAAGGTACACAAATGTTTGAAGACAAATCACATATTTCAGCACAAAAAACATGCAGACACAATTGAACAAACTGCCTTTATCGGGTGGGGTTCATTTCAAACCTCACAAGCAAAAACGCTGTTCTCCAACAATGTCTGTCTGTTCAAAACCATCTTTGGTGGGCTGTGAGGACCAGCTGAACCTTTAGGGTATTTCTAATAAAGCACATGTCTATATGTGATTTTCATCAAATAAATGGTGTTGGATTGATGTGCACCAACTCATCTGCAATTGCCCCATTGTGGGGAACAACCTTGATTAAAATGATCAGATTGGACTCCTCAAGCGTGTAAAGCATCATTCGAAGAAGTGCTGTTACAAGGCGGTCTTGTGTCGAAGTCTGTTCCCTGTTTTCCCGCGTGTGGGGAAGGTTACACTTACAAGCAAAGCAGTGATAATTGGACAGGGTTAGGGATAAGGTTGGGTTCAAGTTAAGGTAACATACTGACGGGAAACAGACTTCGACACAACACCTGTACAATCAAAGTGTCAAGTTATAAATCATATCATATCGAAAGCCTTATTAAACCTGGCTTTTGACCTGCTACGCAAACGTTTAGAGTAAGAATTTTTGCAATGTTTCATTAACCATACAAGGTTTGCTCTTACGTTGCTCTGTGCCAATTGAATTTTTTCTTACCAGTGCCAGGGCTCTGGTTTTGAGCTCTTTCGTTTTCAAAGAATATACAATAGGATTGATGCAGGGTGGGAGGCAAGAGGCCAGCGACAGACTCAGCACACACTGGTCTGGGTCAATGAAACGCAGATAAAACCCGATAGTAAAAATAGTAATAAGAGGAATGTAAAATACAGCAACAAGAATGATATGCTCAACACAAGTGGCAAGAGCTTTCACCCGACTGTCTAAAGATTTCATCCTGAACACAGTCACCAGGATGCTGACATATGACAGAAAAATAAAAGTAAAGGGTCCTACAAGAAGCAAAACAGTGAGAAAAGAAGCTGCAGACCACTGCAATGTGTAATCATTACAGGCGAGTCTAAACACAGGTGCATAGTCACAGAAATAGCTGAACACTCTGACAGAATTGCAAAAAGACAGTCGAGTCATTATAACTGTTGCAAACGCAATGATTCCCAGAGAAAAACACCAAGTCAGGCCGACAATACAAGACATGCTCCGCAGTGTGTTGATTGAGTTCTGACGCAGAGGGAAACATATTGCGATCAACCGGTCATAGGCAAGTATAGCGAGTGCATATGACTCCAAAGTCCCAAAAGCATAGTGGACAAACATTTGTACCAAACATAAGTTGAATGGAATGAAATTGTCCTTAACAAGAAATATCTTTATCATGCTGGGAATAGTGCACGAGTTAAGGATTACATCAGTTACTATAATAAATAATATGATACTGCAAATGTGTGGAAACCTGGCTGTTTTGAAATGCTGATGAATCAGACAAACCATCCCTGCTTTCACTGGTCCACAGTGACAGATAAGTAAAATAAATTGTATCACCACACACAAAGTCCTGCCTGTTTCCTGATAGTATTAAAACCTTCCACAGATTGATTTTGGATGGAAAGGAAAGTTGTCAAGGGCTTGTTTTCATTCTTTGGACCAGTGCCAGGGCTCTGATTTTGATCTCTTTGGTTTTCAAAGAATATACAATAGGATTGATGCAGGGTGGGAGACAAGAGGCCAGCGACAGACTCAGCACACGCTGGTCCGGTTCAATAGATCGCACATAAAGCCCAACTAAGAAAATGCTGAATGTAGGAATGTAAAATACACCAACAAGGACTAGGTGCTCAATGCAAGTGGCGAGAGCTTTCATCCTACTGCTTACTGATTTCATCCTGAACACAGTCACCAGGATGCTGACATATGACAGAAAAATAAAAGTAAAGGGTCCTACAAGAAGCAAGAAAGTAAGCAAAGAGGACATATACCACTGCAATGTGTAATCATTACAAGCGAGTCTAAACACAGGTGCAAAGTCACAGAAATAGCTGAACACTCTGACAGAATTGCAAAAAGACAGTCGAGTCATTATAACTGTTGCAAACGCAATGATTCCCAGAGAAAAACACCAAGTCAGGCCGACAATACAAGACATGCTCCGCAGTGTGTTGATTGAGTTCTGACGCAGAGGGAAACATATTGCGATCAACCGGTCATAGGCAAGTATAGCGAGTGCATATGACTCCAAAGTCCCAAAAGCATAGTGGACAAACATTTGTACCAAACATAAGTTGAATGGAATGAAATTGTCCTTAACGAGAAATATCTTCATCATGCTGGGAATAGTGCATGAGTTAAGGATTACATCAATTACTGCGAGGTTGACAACAGCCAAAAACTTTGGAGTGTGTAAACAACGATTAAAGACAATTACATAGATCACCAAACTATTGAACAGCAATGTAACCACATAAACAAACGCTAGAAAGATGAAGTAGACACTGATGAAGGGAAATGTCTCAAATCCGATGATATAAAAGCCTGGAGGATGAATGATGACAGAGTTGTTTAAAACAGTCCTGAGATTAGACATAGTTGAACTCCACAGGCTGCGTGTTGGAGGACAGCGTCTGTTTAAAAGCTCTCCAGTCTAAAGAACAGGGAAATCATATCATACTGTACATTAGACCTTTATAGAGGCTATAAACTACATGTATAACTTCCATGCCAGTTTGATGAGCACATTTAAATTTAGCAATATATAAAATGTATGTATACATGTGCAAAAAATCAGTGAATGCGGTTTACCTGACGTTCTCTTCAGGATTGTTTAGCAGCAGCTCTGTTTGATGCTGCATCCAAAAGCAGCAAACCGATGACTGCATGTCTGACCTGTGTGCACTGGAAGATATACTTTCCTCATTGATCTCTTGAGATAAATCTTCCAGCTGATTCGTACAAAGTCATTTTGCAATACCCTATTAATGAGATTAATATGCTTACTCTGATTAAACGTCTCTTGCATTCAAAACAAAATCTATTTATATATAGTTTTGAATGATGATTAAGTGAGTTGGAGCATCTCACAATACTCTTTTGGATACATGGAAGAGTACAAAGTGAGCAAACAGCAAAGTATTCCCTAAAGACACATGTATCATTAAACAGGAATGTTAATATACGTATTATACAAAAATACAAACTGCTCTTTGGAGTCACCAGCTTATGTTGTTCTTGATAATGCTTTGATTTCTTGCATTGCAGTTCCCAGACCCCTTTTATAAAACAGTGTTTTTTTAAAAGAAATATCACAGATTTTACAGTTTGATAGTGGGAGGCATCATTTACTCATTTGTATTTTTAGCTGTTGAGTTTTTGCTGTGCTAGATTTTCTAAACCTTGTCTATGCAGTCACTGAGCCATATACATGCCATGTATGGAGCACTTTCACTGAAATGTACTGATACTGGAATAAGTCAGTGAATCTCTCATTCAACAATTTGTATCCACCCTAAATCCTAAAATCAACTGAGATTCCTTTGAGATCTGTTATCTGCTTCTGTTTAAACTAGTGTAAGATCTGAATTGCCGATTAAATATTTCTCCCTGACACAGTTAAGCTGCCATAGCACAAACTGCTAATTTTTGATATCTGTTTTCAAGATTTTTTTTTACTAAATAAAGATTATTTATCCCTGTGTGCATTATTGCCTGACTAAATTTAAACAAAGTGAATACTGGGTTTAACATGGTATGGGTATCATTCGGACAATCCACAATTCATTTGTAATTCCAAAATGAAAAAAACTTAAATCTGTTATTTGTTTCAAAACCCAGTACAAATTTGAGGTACTTGTACTTTACTTGAGTATTTCCATTATAATCAATTCATTTTTATTAACACAAGTTATCTCATTGCACTTTTCCTACAGAGCAGGTCTAGACCGTACTCTCTACGATATTGATGGTAGTGGTAATATTAATATTAATAAAGAAATAATAATAGGATTGATAGTGATAGGAATAATCATGATAATAATAGTAATAAGACTAATAATAACAACTGTAGTGAGGAGAAGGATTATAAATTCTATTCTGGATTTTACTGGAAGCCATATGCAACTTTATACCGCTACTCCACTATATCTCAGAGGCAATTATTCTACTTTTGACTCCACTACATTTGTCTGACAGCTTTAGTTACTTTTCAGATTACAATATTTCAAACCCCTCCTGTCCGGTGAAAACCATGTATCTCCAAATTCGGTGATTTTGAGCTAGATTTTTTCTGAAGTGTTCCCTTTTGGGTCGAGAGAATTTTCCTACTTCTTAAATTAAATTAAAAATTTACTTTAAAACCTACCTTGTTTGGAAAATTCACTGTCACAATGAAACTTTGCTGTTTTCCTGAGCTCATGAAAAAGACTTTTTAGAGATAAGTGGTTCTCACAGGACAGCGAAGATACTTATGTAATGATCTTATAGAATATGATGCATTGCAATAGATTAAACTACCCAACAGTATATAAAGTAGTTAAGATTAGCTCAGTCTCACAATCAACAGCATGGCCATTTTCCCCCCCTGACTTTGGATCCACCCTCCTAAAATAAAATGAGCATCCCGCAAGGTCTGTAATCTGCTTTTGTTGGCCTGAAAAGCAGAATTACTGCAATTTTAAATTGTAAACTTAGTGTCTCAGGGTTATCTCCTGAGCAGGCCATCTAGCCAGCAGGGAAGGTTTCTTTCTGTGTAGTGTGGAAAGTTACCATGCAGTCTTTAAAAGTCTGAACCTGGATCTGGATTTGGCATGCACACCGTTCCTGATGCTCAGTCATGTACTTCTTAGTGGCACAGTATAGCTCAGCACAACCAAATAGACCTAGCTCCTTTAAAATATATATTAATATTTTCATTCATCCAATCAAAGCACCCATTGGATTAGAGCTAAAATGAATGTGGTAAAGCCACTTAAATCAAGAATCAAGAATCTATTCTTCAAACAGACATAAAGCACACAGGGATGAAAAGTTCACACATTTAATGCAGGAAATCTTCAAATGAGTTTTTTCTTTTAACATTTCAGCTTACTGTGAAAGCTTTTTACAGTCAGACCATTTTATTCCAAAATGTTGAAAATCCCTTGAATGAATACAACTAATTGCATGTGATAACCACATGATATCAGAGGTCAGGACACACATCTTTATGGGGAGTGTGCTTCTTACTATAGATCATCATTTGCTCTGAAAGTGTACCTTATGCATGATGCCATGATCTTGTTTTAGGCCTACATGCCCCGCCAGAGTGATCATTCTGGGGCTTGTTTTCATCAGCAAAACGTCTCTCGTCAAAAATAACATTACTGAGCAGTTGAAGCAGCTTCAAATTTGAGAGATTAAGTTTTGAAAATGAATTGTTTTAATGAAATCTCATCACAATGTCACAATTTTTCCATACCTACATCTTTGAAGATTCACAAAACATATAGATATTAGAAAACAAACCTGCAGACACAATTAAAGAATATTTATTGAGAATTTTATGTGCTGGGATTCATTTGTAGTCTCACTAACAAGAGGATAGTTTTCCTGCTATGTCTGTCTGCCCAAAACCTTCTTCAGTAGAGTACGAGGAGCAGCAGTCAGCTTCTCCAAAGATATTTATTGAAATGCTTACAAACTATGCACCTTTCTATTTACGAGATAACCCTCACATAAATGGCCTGAACACATCGACCTATGTGGCGCAACCAGTGTGTAAAGTATCAATGATGAAAAAAAGATTAAAGATTGTATATACAG
The DNA here is from genome assembly GCF_020085105.1 of Siniperca chuatsi. Taxonomy (NCBI): domain Eukaryota; kingdom Metazoa; phylum Chordata; class Actinopteri; order Centrarchiformes; family Sinipercidae; genus Siniperca; species Siniperca chuatsi. Next base: position 15,670,866 of record NC_058055.1, read on the forward strand.
TTATAGCACATTGGCCCAGAATTATCAGGGTATTCATAATAAATGTAATGCCTGTAAAAAGTCAGATATGTAGGAAACAAAAGACAGACAAGTTTTTCAACACCTATGGAATACAGCTAAGATAGGTATGCATATAATATTACATATAATGCAACTTTAATTAAATCACATTCAAATTAAATTGTGTGGTTTGCAGTAAAGTACCCTGTTCATAGCCTTCTTGACACTGATGACCTCATGGTTAAAACTGGTGACCCATTTGGGACATTTCTGTTGACAGACATTAATATTTATGGCACACAGTTCAGGCTCTTTACTGACTGCACAAATATATTGGTACTATTATTGCTGTGTTTTATTAACCCTCCAGGGATAGCTTTTTGTTGGTATGTTTGTTGTGTGCCAATTGTATTTGTTCTTACCAGTGCCAGGGCTCTGGTTTTGATCTCTTTGGTTTTCAAAGAATATACAATAGGATTGATGCAGGGTGGGAGGCAAGAGGCCAGCGACAGACTCAGCACACGCTGGTCTGGGTCAATGAAACGCAGATAAAACCCGATAGTAAAAATAGTAATAAGAGGAATGTAAAATACACCAACAAGAATGATATGCTCAACACAAGTGGCAAGAGCTTTCACCCGACTGTCTAAAGATTTCATCCTGAACACAGTCACCAGGATGCTGACATATGACAGAAAAATAAAAATAAAGGGTCCTACAAGGAGCAAAACAGTGAGAAAAGAAGCTGCAGACCACTGCAATGTGTAATCATTACAGGCGAGTCTAAACACAGGTGCATAGTCACAGAAATAGCTGAACACCCTGACAGAATTGCAAAAAGACAGTCGAGTCATTATACCTGTTGCAAATGCTGTTACTCCCAGAGCAAAACACCAAGTCAGGCTGACAATACAAGACATGCTCCGCAGTGTGTTGATTGAGTTCTGACGCAAAGGGAAACATATTGCAATCAACCGGTCATAGGCAAGTATAGCGAGTGCATATGACTCCAATGATACAAACGTATAATATACATACATTTGTACCAAACATAAGTTGAATAGAATGAAATTGTCCTTAACGAGAAATATCTTCATCATGCTGGGAATAGTGCATGAGTTAAGGATTACATCAATTACTGCGAGGTTGACAACAGCCAAAAACTTTGGAGTGTGTAAACAACGATTAAAGACAATTACATAGATCACCAAACTATTGAACAGCACTGTAACCACATAAACAAACGCTAGAAAGATGAAGTAGACACTGATGAAGGGAAATGTCTCAAATCCGATGATATAAAAGCCTGGAGGATGAATGATGACAGAGTTGTTTAAAACAGTCCTGAGATTAGACATAGTTGAACTCCACAGGCTGCGTGTTGGAGGACAGCGTCTGTTTAAAAGCTCTCCAGTCTAAAGAACAGGGAAATCATATCATACTGTACATTAGACCTTTATAGAGGCTATAAACTACATGTATAACTTCCATGCCAGTTTGATGAGCACATTTAAATTTAGCAATATATAAAATGTATGTATACATGTGCAAAAAAATCAGTGAATGCGGTTTACCTGACGTTCTCTTCAGGATTGTTTAGCAGCAGCTCTGTTTGATGCTGCATCCAAAAGCAGCAAACCGATGACTGCATGTCTGACCTGTGTGCACTGGAAGATATACTTTCCTCATTGATCTCTTGAGATAAATCTTCCAGCTGATTCGTACAAAGTCATTTTGCAATACCCTATTAATGAGATTAATATGCTTACTCTGATTAAACGTCTCTTGCATTCAAAACAAAATCTATTTATATATAGTTTTGAATGATGATTAAGTGAGTTGGAGCATCTCACAATACTCTTTTGGATACATGGAAGAGTACAAAGTGAGCAAACAGCAAAGTATTCCCTAAAGACACATGTATCATTAAACAGGAATGTTAATATACGTATTATACAAAAATACAAACTGCTCTTTGGAGTCACCAGCTTATGTTGTTCTTGATAATGCTTTGATTTCTTGCATTGCAGTTCCCAGACCCCTTTTATAAAACAGTGTTTTTTTAAAAGAAATATCACAGATTTTACAGTTTGATAGTGGGAGGCATCATTTACTCATTTGTATTTTTAGCTGTTGAGTTTTTGCTGTGCTAGATTTTCTAAACCTTGTCTATGCAGTCACTGAGCCATATACATGCCATGTATGGAGCACTTTCACTGAAATGTACTGATACTGGAATAAGTCAGTGAATCTCTCATTCAACAATTTGTATCCACCCTAAATCCTAAAATCAACTGAGATTCCTTTGAGATCTGTTATCTGCTTCTGTTTAAACTAGTGTAAGATCTGAATTGCCGATTAAATATTTCTCCCTGACACAGTTAAGCTGCCATAGCACAAACTGCTAATTTTTGATATCTGTTTTCAAGATTTTTTTTTACTAAATAAAGATTATTTATCCCTGTGTGCATTATTGCCTGACTAAATTTAAACAAAGTGAATACTGGGTTTAACATGGTATGGGTATCATTCGGACAATCCACAATTCATTTGTAATTCCAAAATGAAAAAAACTTAAATCTGTTATTTGTTTCAAAACCCAGTACAAATTTGAGGTACTTGTACTTTACTTGAGTATTTCCATTATAATCAATTCATTTTTATTAACACAAGTTATCTCATTGCACTTTTCCTACAGAGCAGGTCTAGACCGTACTCTCTCACGATATTGATGGTAGTGGTAATATTAATATTAATAAAGAAATAATAATAGGATTGATAGTGATAGGAATAATCATGATAATAATAGTAATAAGACTAATAATAACAACTGTAGTGAGGAGAAGGATTATAAATTCTATTCTGGATTTTACTGGAAGCCATATGCAACTTTATACCGCTACTCCACTATATCTCAGAGGCAATTATTCTACTTTTGACTCCACTACATTTGTCTGACAGCTTTAGTTACTTTTCAGATTACAATATTTCAAACCCCTCCTGTCCGGTGAAAACCATGTATCTCCAAATTCGGTGATTTTGAGCTAGATTTTTTCTGAAGTGTTCCCTTTTGGGTCGAGAGAATTTTCCTACTTCTTAAATTAAATTAAAAATTTACTTTAAAACCTACCTTGTTTGGAAAATTCACTGTCACAATGAAACTTTGCTGTTTTCCTGAGCTCATGAAAAAGACTTTTTAGAGATAAGTGGTTCTCACAGGACAGCGAAGATACTTATGTAATGATCTTATAGAATATGATGCATTGCAATAGATTAAACTACCCAACAGTATATAAAGTAGTTAAGATTAGCTCAGTCTCACAATCAACAGCATGGCCATTTTCCCCCCCTGACTTTGGATCCACCCTCCTAAAATAAAATGAGCATCCCGCAAGGTCTGTAATCTGCTTTTGTTGGCCTGAAAAGCAGAATTACTGCAATTTTAAATTGTAAACTTAGTGTCTCAGGGTTATCTCCTGAGCAGGCCATCTAGCCAGCAGGGAAGGTTTCTTTCTGTGTAGTGTGGAAAGTTACCATGCAGTCTTTAAAAGTCTGAACCTGGATCTGGATTTGGCATGCACACCGTTCCTGATGCTCAGTCATGTACTTCTTAGTGGCACAGTATAGCTCAGCACAACCAAATAGACCTAGCTCCTTTAAAATATATATTAATATTTTCATTCATCCAATCAAAGCACCCATTGGATTAGAGCTAAAATGAATGTGGTAAAGCCACTTAAATCAAGAATCAAGAATCTATTCTTCAAACAGACATAAAGCACACAGGGATGAAAAGTTCACACATTTAATGCAGGAAATCTTCAAATGAGTTTTTTCTTTTAACATTTCAGCTTACTGTGAAAGCTTTTTACAGTCAGACCATTTTATTCCAAAATGTTGAAAATCCCTTGAATGAATACAACTAATTGCATGTGATAACCACATGATATCAGAGGTCAGGACACACATCTTTATGGGGAGTGTGCTTCTTACTATAGATCATCATTTGCTCTGAAAGTGTACCTTATGCATGATGCCATGATCTTGTTTTAGGCCTACATGCCCCGCCAGAGTGATCATTCTGGGGCTTGTTTTCATCAGCAAAACGTCTCGTCAAAAATAACATTACTGAGCAGTTGAAGCAGCTTCAAATTTGAGAGATTAAGTTTTGAAAATGAATTGTTTTAATGAAATCTCATCACAATGTCACAATTTTTCCATACCTACATCTTTGAAGATTCACAAAACATATAGATATTAGAAAACAAACCTGCAGACACAATTAAAGAATATTTATTGAGAATTTTATGTGCTGGGATTCATTTGTAGTCTCACTAACAAGAGGATAGTTTTCCTGCTATGTCTGTCTGCCCAAAACCTTCTTCAGTAGAGTACGAGGAGCAGCAGTCAGCTTCTCCAAAGATATTTATTGAAATGCTTACAAACTATGCACCTTTCTATTTACGAGATAACCCTCACATAAATGGCCTGAACACATCGGCCTATGTGGCGCAACCAGTGTGTAAAGTATCAATGATGAAAAAAAGATTAAAGATTGTATATACAGTTATAGCACATTGGCCCAGAATTATCAGGGTATTCATAATAAATGTAATGCCTGTAAAAAGTCAGATATGTAGGAAACAAAAGACAGACAAGTTTTTCAACACCTATGGAATACAGCTAAGATAGGTATGCATATAATATTACATATAATGCAACTTTAATTAAATCACATTCAAATTAAATTGTGTGGTTTGCAGTAAAGTACCCTGTTCATAGCCTTCTTGACACTGATGACCTCATGGTTAAAACTGGTGACCCATTTGGGACATTTCTGTTGACAGACATTAATATTTATGGCACACAGTTCAGGCTCTTTACTGACTGCACAAATATATTGGTACTATTATTGCTGTGTTTTATTAACCCTCCAGGGATAGCTTTTTTGTTGGTATGTTTGTTGTGTGCCAATTGTATTTGTTCTTACCAGTGCCAGGGCTCTGGTTTTGATCTCTTTGGTTTTCAAAGAATATACAATAGGATTGATGCAGGGTGGGAGGCAAGAGGCCAGCGACAGACTCAGCACACGCTGGTCTGGGTCAATGAAACGCAGATAAAACCCGATAGTAAAAATAGTAATAAGAGGAATGTAAAATACACCAACAAGAATGATATGCTCAACACAAGTGGCAAGAGCTTTCACCCGACTGTCTAAAGATTTCATCCTGAACACAGTCACCAGGATGCTGACATATGACAGAAAAATAAAAATAAAGGGTCCTACAAGGAGCAAAACAGTGAGAAAAGAAGCTGCAGACCACTGCAATGTGTAATCATTACAGGCGAGTCTAAACACAGGTGCATAGTCACAGAAATAGCTGAACACCCTGACAGAATTGCAAAAAGACAGTCGAGTCATTATACCTGTTGCAAATGCTGTTACTCCCAGAGCAAAACACCAAGTCAGGCTGACAATACAAGACATGCTCCGCAGTGTGTTGATTGAGTTCTGACGCAAAGGGAAACATATTGCAATCAACCGGTCATAGGCAAGTATAGCGAGTGCATATGACTCCAATGATACAAACGTATAATATACATACATTTGTACCAAACATAAGTTGAATAGAATGAAATTGTCCTTAACGAGAAATATCTTCATCATGCTGGGAATAGTGCATGAGTTAAGGATTACATCAATTACTGCGAGGTTGACAACAGCCAAAAACTTTGGAGTGTGTAAACAACGATTAAAGACAATTACATAGATCACCAAACTATTGAACAGCACTGTAACCACATAAACAAACGCTAGAAAGATGAAGTAGACACTGATGAAGGGAAATGTCTCAAATCCGATGATATAAAAGCCTGGAGGATGAATGATGACAGAGTTGTTTAAAACAGTCCTGAGATTAGACATAGTTGAACTCCACAGGCTGTGTGTTGGAGGACAGCGTCTGTTTAAAAGCTCTCCAGTCTAAAGAACAGGGAAATCATATCATACTGTACATTAGACCTTTATAGAGGCTATACATGTATACATGTATAACTTCCATGCCAGTTTGATGAGCACATTTAAATTTAGCAATATATAAAATGTATGTATACATGTGCAAAAAATCAGTGAATGCGGTTTACCTGACGTTCTCTTCAGGATTGTTTAGCAGCAGCTCTGTTTGATGCTGCATCCAAAAGCAGCAAACCGATGACTGCATGTCTGACCTGTGTGCACTGGAAGATATACTTTCCTCATTGATCTCTTGAGATAAATCTTCCAGCTGAGTCTAACAAAGTCATTTTGCAATACCCTATTAATGAGATTAATATGCTTACTCTGATTAAACGTCTCTTGCATTCAAAACAAAATCTATTTATATATAGTTTTGAATGATGATTAAGTGAGTTGGAGCATCTCACAATACTCTTTTGGATACATGGAAGATTACAAAGTGAGCAAACAGCAAAGTATTCCCTAAAGACACATGTATCATTAAACAGGAATGTTAATATACGTATTATACGAAAATACATACTGCTCTTTGGAGTCACCAGCTTATGTTGTTCTTGATATTGCTTTGATTTCTTGCATTGCAGTTCCCAGACCCCTTTTATAAAACAGTGGTTTTTTAAAAGAAATATCACAGATTTTACAGTTTGGTAGTGGGAGGCATCATTTACTCATTTGTATTTTTAGCTGTTGAGTTTTTGGTGTGCTAGATTTTCTAAACCTTGTCTATGCAGTCACTGAGCCATATACATGCCATGTATGGAGCACTTTCACTGAAATGTACTGATACTGGAATAAGTCAGTGAATCTCTCATTCAACAATTTGTATCCACCCTAAATCCTAAAATCAACTGAGATTCCTTTGAGATCTGTTATCTGCTTCTGTTTAAAGTAGTGTAAGATCTGAATCGCCGATTAAATATTTCTCTCTGACACAGTTAAAACACATAGCACAAACTGCTACTGTCAGATTGTCAGCTGGCAAATACAGGACACGGAGGTAAGTGCAGATATGAGGGAGGTTTATTGCAACAGTTGGAGTTATAAACAGGTGGAGCAAAATGGTAGACAACTTAGGCAAGAACTAGGAATGTCTACGAGAGTCTTATCTGTAGTAGAAGTCCGTTCTGTTCACTGGAAGTTACGGGGAGCAGGAGAACCAGGAGACGAGGGCACACACAGGCGGAGGGGAATCCAAGGTACGCGGTGATCTGCAGTAGATAAGTCAGTCGGGTAGAACCTCATGGTATGGTTGAGACCAGACAGTGAGTGATCTGGGGGGAGTGTTGCTTTATAGTGCAGTGGGGTGATTGGTGGCAGGTGTGTATAATCAGTATTCAGGTGATTGGGATCTAATGAGTGCGGTGGGTGGAGCCGGTGGTGTCTGTCGGCTCCCTGACCGTACCCCCTCCTCCAGGGGCGGCTCCTGACGCCCTCTGTCTGTGACGGGGTCGGCCTCGGCTTCTGGGTGCAGGACGATCCGGATGAGCCCGGTGAAAGTCAGCCAGTAGAGCAGGGTCGAGGATGTCGTCTCGCTGAACCCAGGATCTTTCCTTGGGCCCGTATTCTTCCCAGTCAACCAAGTACTCGAGTCGGCCGCTCCGTCACCTGGAATCCAGGATCTTATCCACCCGGTAGATCAGAGGTTGTTTGATTATGTTTGGAGGAGGAGATATGGGCGGCTCATCGGGTTCTGTGGAAAAAGGAGACACAGGTTTAAGGAGTGATACATGGAATAAGGGGTGAATGTGGTACCTCGGGGGAGCTGGAGACGGTAGGTGACCGTTAATCTGCCTCTCGATGGTGAAGGGACCTATGTAGTGGGGACTCAGCTTAGGGCAGGGCTGGCGGAGACGTAGGTCCCGGGTGGAGAGCCAGACACAATCCTCTGCGAAATGCTTATGTCTCCGCACAGCATGCCGCAGGTGTATATGGGCTGAGTCCCACACTCTCTCGCTCGAAACCAGTGGTCTATCGCTGGAACCTCCGATGGTTCCTCTGGAACAATGGGGGTTGGTACCCGAGCATGCACTGGAACGGGGTGAGGCCCGTGGTGTTCTGTTCGAGAGAGTTCTGTGCGTACTCGGCCCAAGGGAGGAAGCGGTTCCAGCTGGTCTGATTGTTATGACAGTAGGTCTGAAGACATCTCCCTATCTTCCACTCATTCTGGGCGTTGGTCTGAGGATGATATCCGGATGAGAGCTTGACTGATACGTTGAGGAGCTTGAAAAAGGCGGTCCATACACGTGAGGTGAACTGTGGTCCACGGTCTGAGACGATCTCTTCAGGGTTGCCAAAGTTGCGGAACAACTGGTGGAAACGGGCTTCTGCGGTTTCTAGTGCGGTAGGTAGTCCACGCAAGGGAATGAGTTTGCAGGCCTTGGAGAAGCGGTCTACCGCTACAAAGATACAGGTGAAACTGTCTGATTTAGGCAAGTCTGTGACGAAAGCGACTCTGACGTGGGACCAGGGCTGTCATGGAATGGGGTACCAGTTTGCCGATGGGAAGTTGACGTGAGGTTCAGGCGATGGCAAAGACTGAGCATCCATCCACGTATTGGGAGATATCCTAGACCATACTGGCCCACCAGTAACGAGCCTGGAGGAGCGAGAGAGTTCGCTGGCTGCCTGGTGTCCAGGGAAGCATGCACAGAGCCCAGAAGGTCTTTACTTAAGCTGGTCGGGACGTAAACCTTACCCCGTGGGCCTCCCAGCAGAGTGGGTTCGGAAGCTGTGGCGGCCCGTATCTGGTCATCCAAGTCCAAGTCATCAAGTGGATGGGGCTTACGAGTATGGCTGGAGGGAGGATAGGCTCAGGTGTTGGGATTCCTTGGGGGTATGGATTCTTGAGAGGGAGTCTGCTTTGACGTTCTTTTCTCCGGGTTTATAGGTGATTGTGAAGCGGAAACGGGTGAAGAAGAGGGTCCAGCAGGCTTGGTGAGGGTTGAGTCTCTTGGCTGAATGGAGGTATTCCAGGTTTTTATGGTCAGTAATCATGGAGAACGGGTGATTAGCTCCTTCCAGCCAATGCCTCCACTCCTCCAGTGCCAACTTGATTGACAGCAGCTCCCGGTTGCCGATGTCGTAATTCCGCTCTGCCGGGGTCAGCTTCTTGGAGAAGAAGGCACACGAACGGCATCACCGGATATTCGTAGTGGCCAGAAGGGGTGATGAATGGCGTCTTCCATTCGTCCCCCTCCCAGATCCGAACGAGGTTGTAGGCATTTCGCAGATCCAGTTTGGTGAATATGCGAGCCCCACAGAGTTTCTCAAGGACAGCAGGGACCAGAGGAAGAGGATAGGGGAGTTTGACGGTTTGACTGTTGAGGGACCGGTAATCAATGGTGGGCCGCAAGCCTCTGTCCTTCTTGCCCACAAAGAAGAAGCTCGACGCCGCGGGTGAGGTGGAAGGTCGGATGAAGTTCTGATGGAGAGCCTCCTGGACGTAATCTTCCATGGCCTTGCGCTCCGGGATGGACATGGGATATACACGTCCTTTGGGCGCTGTGGCCCCAGGCAGCAGGTCTAGGGCACAGTCCCATGGCCGATGTGGTGGTGAGAGGGTGGCTGCCTGTTTGCTGAAGACATCCTGGAACGCCACATAGTCAAATGGGATGTCGAGGTCTGGTGGTGGGTCGCTACTCGGGTGGAATGTACGTGGACGGGGGAGTGACTGACCAGAGGTTTGGGAATAGAGGAGATACACTGTTGAAAGCAGGCTGGACTCCCATCTGACTTCAGGAGAGTGTTGAGTGAGCCATGGGCGTCCCAGGATGATGTCTACGGTGGGTCCCTCCAGTACCAGGAAGGAGATTTGTTCACTGTGCAGACAACCCACATGTAGGGTGATGGACGGTGATTGATATTTGACTCTTCCACATCCTAGCGGCTTTCCCTGGATTGTTTCGATTTTCAACTCGGCATGACGTTGAAACAGTAACTCTAGGCATTTCAATAATGACGGTGTGAGATGAAGTTGCCAGAGGAGCTTGAGTCAAGGAGGGCACGTACTGCAATGACAGAATGTGGGGTGAGTAGTTGGACCTCGAGAAGAGTTCATTTAGAAATGGCAGGATAACTATGGATGGTACTCACCGCAGGACATGGAGGACGGGTTGGGCATGCTCTGATCTGGTGCCCAGGAGCCCCACAATACAAACACCAGCCCTGGGTAAGATGGCGTGCACGTCCTTGGGGTGAAAGACGGCTGGTGTCAAGTTGCATGGGTTCTGGTACTGGAGGACAGGCCTTGGGTGAGAGCGGTGAATGGGCTGTTTCCTCTGGTAGGCATGCGGTCAGTAACTGAGCAATTTTCATAATCATGATAATAATAGTAATAAGACTAATAATAGCAACTGTTGTAGCAGTTGTCTAGCAGGAACAGCAGGTGGCCCTCAATCATCGATCCAGTCTCTGCAGCTCCGGAGAGAGACGAGAAAGCACATAACTACAGGAGAGAGAATATGTTGAGTTAGTAACATGCATTAATGGGATAAAAATGCATACAGATGGAGAGGGAGAGGAGGAGAGATGAAAGCGATGCATCATGGGAAGTCTCCCGGCAGTCTAGGCCTATAGCAGCATAACTAAGGGATGGTTCAGGACTCCCCCAAACCAGCACTAACTATAAGCATCATCAAAGAGGAAAGTCTTAAGCCTACTCTTAAATGTGGAGATGGTGTATGCCTCCTGAACCCAAACTGGGACCTGATTCCACAGGAGAGGAGGTTGATAACTGAAGGCTCTGGCTCCCATTCTACTTTTGGAGACTCTAGGAACCACAAGTAACCCTGCATCCTGGGAGTGCAGTGTTCTAGTGGGATAATAAGGTATTATGAGCTATTTAAGATACAATAGTGCCTGACCATTAAGAGCTTTGTAGGTGAGGAGAAGGATTTTCAATTCTATTCTGGATTTTACAGGAAGCCATATGCAACTTTATATCTCTACTTAACTACATCTCCAAGGCAAATTTTGACTCCACTACATTTGTCTGACAGCTTTAGTTACTTTTAAGATTATAATATTTCAAACCCCTCCTCCTAAATTAAAAATTTAATTTAAAACCTACCTTGTCTGGAAAATGCACTGTCACAAAGAAACTTTCTGTTCTTTCTGTGTAGTGTGGAAAGTTACCATGCAGTCTTTAAAAGTCTGAACCTGGATCTGGATTTGGCATGCACACCGTTCCTGATGCTCAGTCATGTACTTCTTAGTGGCACAGTATAGCTCAGCACAACCAAATAGACCTAGCTCCTTTAAAATATATATTAATATTTTCATTCATCCAATAAAAGCACCCATTGGATTAGAGCTAAAATGAATGTGGTAAAGCCACTTAAATCAAGAATCAAGAATCTATTCTTCAAACAGACATAAAGCACACAGGGATGAAAAGTTCACACATTTAATGCAGGAAATCTTCAAATGAGTTTTTTCTTTTAACATTTCAGCTTACTGTGAAAGCTTTTTACAGTCAGACCATTTTATTCCAAAATGTTGAAAATCCCTTGAATGAATACAACTAATTGCATGTGATAACCACATGATATCAGAGGTCAGGACACACATCTTTATGGGGAGTGTTCTTACTATAGATCATCATTTGCTCTGAAAGTGTACCTTATGCATGATGCCATGATCTTGTTTTAGGCCTACATGCCCCGCCAGAGTGATCATTCTGGGGCTTGTTTTCATCAGCAAAACGTCTCGTCAAAAATAACATTACTGAGCAGTTGAAGCAGCTTCAAATTTGAGAGATTAAGTTTTGAAAATGAATTGTTTTAATGAAATCTCATCACAATGTCACAATTTTTCCATACCTACATCTTTGAAGATTCACAAAACATATAGATATTAGAAAACAAACCTGCAGACACAATTAAAGAATATTTATTGAGAATTTTATGTGCTGGGATTCATTTGTAGTCTCACTAACAAGAGGATAGTTTTCCTGCTATGTCTGTCTGCCCAAAACCTTCTTCAGTAGAGTACGAGGAGCAGCAGTCAGCTTCTCCAAAGATATTTATTGAAATGCTTACAAACTATGCACCTTTCTATTTACGAGATAACCCTCACATAAATGGCCTGAACACATCGACCTATATGGCGCAACCAGTTTGTAAAGTATCAATGATGAAAAAAAAGAATAAAGATTGTATATACCGTTATATCACATTGGCCCAGAAATATAAGGGTATTCATGAAAAAAGTCAGATATGTAGGAAACAAAAGACAGACAAGTTTTTCAACACCTATGGAAAACAGCTAAGATGGGTATGCATATAATATTACATATAATGCAACTTTAATTAAATCACATTCAAATTAAATTGTGTGGTTTGCAGTAAAGTACCCTGTTAGCGTTAGCCCCGGGGTGCTAAAAGCCTGTGCCCCCCAGCTATGTGGAGTCCTTCAACATGTCTTCAACCTGAGCCTGAGTCTTCAAAGGGTCCCCATTCTGTGGAAGACATCTTGCCTCGTTCCTGTGCCGAAGATGCCACGCCCCAGTGGCTCCAAGGACTACAGACCGGTGGCACTGACCTCTCACATAATGAAGACCCTGGAGAGACTAGTGCTGGAACAGCTGCGGCCCATGGTCAGACCTCTCCTGGACCCCCTTCAGTTTGCCTACCAGCCCCGGCTGGGAGTTGAGGACGCCATCATCTACCTGCTTAACCGCATCCACACCCACCTGGACAGGCCGGCAAGCACGGCGAGGATCATGTTTTTTGACTTCTCCAGTGCTTTCAACACCATCCGGCCTGCCCTGCTGGGAGAGAAGCTGGCAGCGATGCAGGTGGATGCCCCCCTTGTGTCCTGGATTGTGGACTACCTGACTGGCAGTCCACAGCACGTGAGCCTGCAGCACTGTGTGTCGGACAGCGTGGTCAGCAACACTGGGGCCCCTCAGGGGACTGTCCTCTCTCCCTTCCTCTTCACCATCTACACCCCAACTTCAGCTACCACACAGAGTCCTGCCACCTTCAGAAGTTTTCTGATGACTCTGCTGTGGTGGGATGTATCAGCGGTGGTGATGAGACGGAGTACAGGGCTGTGGGGGGTAACTTTGTTTCATGGTGTGAGCAGAACCATCTGCAGCTCAATGCGACAAAGTCAAAGGAGCTGGTTGTAGATCTACGGAGAGCCAAGGCACCAGTGACCCCGGTTTCCATCCAGGGGGTCAGTGTGGACATTGTGGAGGACTACAAGTACCTGGGAGTACACTTAGATAACAAACTGGACTGGACCAAGAACACTCAAGCTGTTTACAGGAAGGGCCAGAGCCGCCTCTATTTTCTGAGGAGGCTGAGGTCCTTCAACATCTGCCGGACAATGCTGAAGATGTTCTATGAGTCTGTGGTGGCCAGTGCTATCCTGTATGCTGGTGCATGCTGGGGCAGCAGGTTAAAGGTAAAGTGGACGCAAACAGACTCAACAAACTGATCCGTAAGGCCAGTGACATTGTGGGGTGGAGCTGGACTCTCTGGCGGTGGTGTCAGAGAGGAGGATGCTGGCCAAACTACACGCCATCTTGGACAGTGTCTCCCACCTGCTCTATGACGTGCTGGTCAAGCAAAGGAGCACCTTCAGCGGAAGACTCATCCCACCAAAAAGCACCACAGAGCGCCACAGGAAGTCATTCCTGCCTGTGGCCATCAAACTATTTAACTCCTCCCTCTAAGTGTTAGTCTGTATGACCCTAAGTCACTAAACTGGACATTGAGCATTACATCTCCACCATAATTAATAATAATTGTGCAATATTCTGTGTGCTACTCCCGTGCAATATTAGTTTTCCCATGTTAGTTTTTCTTATTTATTGTTATTGATATTATATACCTCTATTACTCTCGACAGTACATGCACCTCCGCTTATTACTATTACTTATTACATATTTGGTTACATTGTATTTTATACTGTACTTTCATCATCAACCAGTAAACCCAATTGGTACTCGACACTTAGTTTATCTTATACTTATACCGACCTGATACTTAATTTATTTTCTGACCTGTTTTATAGTGTTTATAGTGTATCATATCATTTTCTAGTACTTTCTCCTGTGTGCACTGACATAAAGGCAAGCTACTGTAACAAAGAGTTTCCCTACAGGGATCAAAAAAGTATTTCTGATTCTGATTCTGATTCATAGCCTTCTTGACACTGATGACCTCATGGTTAAAACTGGTGACCCGTTTGGGACATTTCTGTTGACAGACATGAATAATTATGGCACACAGTTCAGGCTCTTTACTGACCGCACAAATATATTGGTACTAAATTATTGTTGTGTTTTATTAACCCTCCAAGGATAGCTTTTTGTTGGTATGTTTGTTGTGTGCCAATTGTATTTGTTCTTACCAGTGCCAGGGCTCTGATTTTGATCTCTTTGGTTTTCAAAGAATATACAATAGGATTGATGCAGGGTGGGAGGCAAGAGGCCAGCGACAGACTCAGCACACGCTGGTCCGGGTCAACGAGACGCAGATAAAACTCGATAGTAAAAATGGTAATAAGAGGAATGTAAAATACAGCAACAAGAATGATATGCTCAACACAAGTGGCGAGGGCTTTCACTCGACTGTCTAAAGATTTCATCTTGAATACAGTCACCAGGATGCTGACATATGACAGAAAAATAAAAGTAAAGGGTCCTACAAGAAGCAAAACAGTGAGAAAAGAAGCTGCAGACCACTGCAATGTGTAATCATTACAGGCGAGTCTAAACACAGGTGCATAGTCACAGAAATAGCTGAACACTCTGACAGAATTGCAAAAAGACAGCCGAGTCATTATAACTATTGCAAACGCAAGGATTCCCAGTGAAAAACACCAAGTCAGGCCGACAATACATGACATGCTCTGCAGTGTGTTGATTGAGTTCTGACGCAGAGGGAAACATATTGCGATCAACCGGTCATAGGCAAGTATAGCGAGTGCATATGACTCCAAAGTCCCAAAAGCATAGTAGACAAACATTTGTACCAAACATAAGTTGAATGGAATGAAATTGTCCTTAACGAGAAATATCTTCATCATGCTGGGAATAGTGCATGAGTTAAGGATTACATCAATTACTGCGAGGTTGACAACAGCCAAAAACTTTGGGTGTGTAAACAACGATTAAAGACAATTACATAGATCACCAAACTATTGAACAGCACTGTAACCACATAAACAAATGCTAGAAAGATGAAGTAGACACTGATAAAGGTGAAATGTCTCAAATCCGATGATATAAAAGCCTGGAGGATGAATGATGACAGAGTTGTTTAAAACAGTCCTGAGATAAGACATAGTTGAACTCCACAGGCTGCGTGTTGGAGGATGGCATCGGTTTAAAAGCTCTCCAGTCTAAAGAACAGGGAAATCATATCATTCTGTACATTAGACCTTTATAGAGGCTATAAACTACATGTATAACTTCCATGCCAGTTTGATCAGCACATTTAAATTCAGCAGTATATAAAATATATTCTCAGTAAGTTCAAACATGTATACATGTGCTAAAAATCAGTGAATGCGGTTTACCTGACGTTCTCTTCAGGATTGTTTAGCAGCAGCTCTGTTTGATGCTGCATCCAAAAGCAGCAAACCGATGACTGCATGTCTGACCTGTGTGCACTGGAAGATATACTTTTCTCATTGATCTCTTGAGATAAATCTTCCAGCTGATTCGTACACAGTCATTTTGCAATACCCTATTAATGAGATTAATATGATCTATAATGAGGTTGTAGCTTACTCTGATTAAACGTCTCTTGCATTCAAAACAAACATCTAATGATTGTTTTGAATAATGATTAAGTGAGTTGGAGCATCTCACAATACTCTTTTGGATACATGGAAGATTACAAAGCATTGCAGTTCCCAGACCCCTTTTATAAAACAGTGTTTTTTTAAAAGAAATATCACAGATTTTACAGTTTGGTCGTGGGAGACATAATTTATTCATATTTGTTGAATATTTGTATTTTTAGCTGTTGAGTTTTTGGTGTGCTAGATTTCCTAAACCTTGTCTATGCAGTCACTGAGCCATATACATGCCATGTATGGAGCACTTTCACTGAAATGTACTGATACTGGAATAAGTCAGTGAACCTCTCATTCAACAATTTGTATCCACCCTAAATCCTAAAATCAACTGAGATTCCTTTGGGATCTGTTATCTGCTTCTGTTTAAAGTAGTGTAAGATCTGAATCGCTGATTAAATATTTCTCCCTGACACAGTTAAGCCATTGCACAAACTGCTAACTGTTTTAGATATCTGTTTACTAGATTTGTTTTACTAAATAAAGATTATTTATCCCTGTGTGTATTATTGCCTGACTAAATTTAAACAAAGTGAATATTGGGTTTAACGTGGTATGGGTATCACTCGGACAATCCATTATTCATTTGTAATTCCAAAATGAAAAAAAAAACTTAAATCTGTTATTTGTTTCAAAACCCAGTACAAATTTGAGGTACTTGTACTTTACTTGAGTATTTCCATTATAATCATTTCAATTTTATTTGATTTATACAGTGCCAATTCATAACACAAGTTATCTCATTGCACTTTTCCTACAGAGCAGGTCTAGACCGTACTCTTTATGATATTATTTACAGAGACCCAACAAATCCCACCATGAGCAAGCACTTGGTGACAGTGGCGAGGAAAAACTTCCTTTAAGAGGCAGAACCAGACTCAGGGTGGACGGCCAGCTGCCGCTGACGGTTGGGTTGAGTGAGAGGGAGAGGGGGAGGGAGGGGAGGGGGAAGCGTAATGCAAATTCCGCCTATAATTTTAAAATAATAATAATGTAATGGTAGTGGTAAAATTAATATTAATAAAGAAATAATAATAGGAATGACAGTGATAGGAATAATCATGATAATAATAGTAATAAGACTAATAATAACAACTGTAGTGTCACGGACTAACAGGCAGAGGACACCGAGATGGAACTGGAATGTCTTTATTTATGATGACAGCCAGCAGTGGAGAGTGTGGAGATAGGTAGAGTGGATCTGGGAAGGTTTACCGGAGGGAAGCCACAGGAGACCTGAGAGACCAAGGAGAAATGGAGAAACCACGGAGGACTGGCGATGACACGGAGGACTGGAGAACACACGGAGGACTGGAGAGACCACGGGGAACTGGAGAGACCATGGGGAACCGGAGAGACACAGGAGTAGTCTGGTGTATGGAGTCCTATCCACAAAAGAGGTTGGACACTGAGTGTGGAGAGTGGAGTGATTTTATCCTGGGTGTGATTGGGGCTGATTAAGGGCAGGAGTGTAATTAGGAGCAGGTGTGGGTGATTATGGGCTGGTGAGGACATGACAGGCTGTGACAGTACCCCCTCCACGGTCAGCTCCCGAGGGCGAAACCCCCTCCCCGACGCGGTTGCCCGTCCCCAGGAGCACGCTGATCCGGGAGCCGGCTGGAGTCCGGTCACGCCAGGTGGACGATCAAGAGCTTGAGACGGGGAGGCCGTCGCGGACTCTGGCGGCCGACCAGGGGCTTGGAGACGGGGAGGCCGTCGCGGACTCTGGCGGACGACCAGGGGCTTGGAGATGGCTGGAGGTCGGAGAGGAGACTGAGAGGAGACCTCCGGGCGAAACCGGAGCGGACTGTGGCTGACTGCTGACCTCCGGGCTGGAAACCGGAGCGGACTCTGGCTGACTGCTGACCTCCGGGCTGGAAGCCGGAGAGGAGACTGGCTGCCTGCTGACCTCCGGGCTGGAAGCCGGAGCGGAGACTGGTTGACTGCTGACCTCCGGGCTGGAAGCTGGAGAGGAGACTGGTTGACTGCTGACCTCCGGGCTGGAAGCCGAGAGAGAGACTGGCGACTCTGGCAGCCGGGCTGGAAGCCGGAGCGGAGACTGGCTGACTGCTGACCTCTGGGCTTGAAGCCGGAGCGGAGACTGGCTGACTGCTGACCTCCAGGCTTGAAGCCGGAGCGAGACTGGCTGACTGCTGACCTCGGGCTTGAAGCCGAGAGGAGACTGGCGACTTTGGCGGCCGGACATCCGGGCTGGAAGCCGGAGAGAGACTGGCTGACTGCTGACCTCCGGGCTGAAACCGGAGCGGAGCCTGGCGACTCTGGCTGGCGGACCTCCGGGCTGGAAGCCGGAGCGGAGCCTGGGGACTCTGGCGGCTGGCGGACCTCCGGGCTGGAAGCCGGAGCGGAGCCTGGGGATTCAGGCGACTGGCGGACCTCCGGGCTGGAAGCCAGAGCGGAGCCTTGGGACCCTCTGGAGACGGACGGGGAAGGCTGGGACCCTCTGGAGACGGACGGGGAAGGCTGGAACCCTCTGGAGACGGACGGCGAAGGCTGGGCCTCTGGGCTGGAGGCAGGTGGCGGCGGCGGCTGGGCATCAGGGCTGGAGGCAGGCGGCGGCGGCTGGGCCTCAGGGCTGGAGGAAGGCGGCGGCGGCGGCTGGGCCGTTCTTACCAGTGCCAGGGCTCTGGTTTTGATCTCTTTGGTTTTCAAAGAATATACAATAGGATTGATGCAGGGTGGGAGGCAAGAGGCCAGCGACAGACTCAGCACACGCTGGTCTGGGTCAATGAAACGCAGATAAAACCCGATAGTAAAAATAGTAATAAGAGGAATGTAAAATACACCAACAAGAATGATATGCTCAACACAAGTGGCAAGAGCTTTCACCCGGCTGTCTAAAGATTTCATCCTGAACACAGTCACCAGGATGCTGACATATGACAGAAAAATAAAAATAAAGGGTCCTAAAAGAAGCAAGAAAGTAAGCAAAGAGGCCACAGACCACTGCAATGTGTAATCATTACAGGCGAGTCTAAACACAGGTGCATAGTCACAGAAATAGCTGAACACTCTGACAGAATTGCAAAAAGACAGCCGAGTCATTATAACTGTTGCAAACGCAACGATTCCCAGTGAAAAACACCAAGTCAGGCCGACAATACATGACATGCTCTGCAGTGTGTTGATTGAGTTCTGACGCAAAGGGAAACATATTGCGATCAACCGGTCATAGGCAAGTATAGCGAGTGCATATGACTCCAAAGTCCCAAAAGCATAGTAGACAAACATTTGTACCAAACATAAGTTGAATAGAATGAAATTGTCCTTAACGAGAAATATCTTTATCATGCTGGGAATAGTGCATGAGTTAAGGATTACATCAATTACTGCGAGGTTGACAACAGCCAAAAACTTTGGAGTGTGTAAACAACGATTAAAGACAATTACATAGATCACCAAACTATTGAACAGCAATGTAACCACATAAACAAACGCTAGAAAGATGAAGTAGACACTGATGAAGGGAAATGTCTCAAATCCGATGATATAAAAGCCTGGAGGATGAATGATGACAGAGTTGTTTAAAACAGTCCTGAGATAAGACATAGTTGAACTCCACAGGCTGCGTGTTGGAGGACGGCATCTGTTTAAAAGCTCTCCAGTCTAAAGAACAGAGAAATCATATCATACTGTACATTAGACCTTTATAGAGGCTATAAACAGTCACTGAGCCATATACATGCCATGTATGGAGCACTTTCACTGAAATGTACTGATACTGGAATAAGTCAGTGAACCTCTCATTCAACAATTTGTATCCACCCTAAATCCTAAAATCAACTGAGATTCCTTTGGGATCTGTTATCTGCTTCTGTTTAAAGTAGTGTAAGATCTGAATCGCTGATTAAATATTTCTCCCTGACACAGTTAAGCCATTGCACAAACTGCTAACTGTTTTAGATATCTGTTTACTAGATTTGTTTTACTAAATAAAGATTATTTATCCCTGTGTGTATTATTGCCTGACTAAATTTAAACAAAGTGAATATTGGGTTTAACGTGGTATGGGTATCACTCGGACAATCCATTATTCATTTGTAATTCCAAAATGAAAAAAACTTAAATCTGTTATTTGTTTCAAAACCCAGTACAAATTTGAGGTACTTGTACTTTACTTGAGTATTTCCATTATAATCATTTCAATTTTATTTGATTTATACAGTGCCAATTCATAACACAAGTTATCTCATTGCACTTTTCCTACAGAGCAGGTCTAGACCGTACTCTTTATGATATTATTTACAGAGACCCAACAAATCCCACCATGAGCAAGCACTTGGTGACAGTGGCGAGAAAAACTTCCTTTAAGAGGCAGAACCAGACTCAGGGTGGACGGCCAGCTGCCGCTGACGGTTGGGTTGAGTGAGAGGAGAGGGGAGGAGGGGAGGGGGAAGCGTAATGCAAATTCCGCCTATAATTTTAAAATAATAATAATGTAATGGTAGTGGTAAAATTAATATTAATAAAGAAATAATAATAGGAATGACAGTGATAGGAATAATCATGATAATAATAGTAATAAGACTAATAATAACAACTGTAGTGTCACGGACTAACAGGCAGAGGACACCGAGATGGAACTGGAATGTCTTTATTTATGATGACAGCCAGCAGTGGAGAGTGTGGAGATAGGTAGAGTGGATCTGGGAAGGTTTACGGAGGGAAGCCACAGGAGACCTGAGAGACCAAGGAGAAATGGAGAAACCACGGAGGACTGGCGATGACACGGAGGACTGGAGAACACACGGAGGACTGGAGAGACCACGGGAACTGGAGAGACCATGGGGAACCGGAGAGACACAGGAGTAGTCTGGTGTATGGAGTCCTATCCACAAAAGAGGTTGGACACTGAGTGTGGAGAGTGGAGTGATTTTATCCTGGGTGTGATTGGGGCTGATTAAGGGCAGGAGTGTAATTAGGAGCAGGTGTGGGTGATTATGGGCTGGTGAGGACATGACAGGCTGTGACAGTACCCCCCCCTCCACGGTCAGCTCCCGAGGGCCGAAACCCCCCTCCCCCCGACGCGGTTGCCCGTCCCCAGGGAGCACGCTGATCCGGGGAGCCGGCTGGAGTCCGGTCACGCCAGGTGGACGATCAAGAGCTTGGAGACGGGGGGAGGCCGTCGCGGACTCTGGCGGCCGACCAGGGGCTTGGAGACGGGGGGAGGCCGTCGCGGACTCTGGCGGACGACCAGGGGCTTGGAGATGGCTGGAGGTCGGAGAGGAGACTGGAGAGGAGACCTCCGGGCGAGAAACCGGAGCGGACTGTGGCTGACTGCTGACCTCCGGGCTGGAAACCGGAGCGGACTCTGGCTGACTGCTGACCTCCGGGCTGGAAGCCGGAGAGGAGACTGGCTGCCTGCTGACCTCCGGGCTGGAAGCCGGAGCGGAGACTGGTTGACTGCTGACCTCCGGGCTGGAAGCTGGAGAGGAGACTGGTTGACTGCTGACCTCCGGGCTGGAAGCCGGAGAGGAGACTGGCGACTCTGGCAGCCGGGCTGGAAGCCGGAGCGGAGACTGGCTGACTGCTGACCTCTGGGCTTGAAGCCGGAGCGGAGACTGGCTGACTGCTGACCTCCAGGCTTGAAGCCGGAGCGGAGACTGGCTGACTGCTGACCTCCGGGCTTGAAGCCGGAGAGGAGACTGGCGACTTTGGCGGCCGGACATCCGGGCTGGAAGCCGGAGAGGAGACTGGCTGACTGCTGACCTCCGGGCTGGAAACCGGAGCGGAGCCTGGCGACTCTGGCTGGCGGACCTCCGGGCTGGAAGCCGGAGCGGAGCCTGGGGACTCTGGCGGCTGGCGGACCTCCGGGCTGGAAGCCGGAGCGGAGCCTGGGGATTCAGGCGACTGGCGGACCTCCGGGCTGGAAGCCAGAGCGGAGCCTTGGGACCCTCTGGAGACGGACGGGGAAGGCTGGGACCCTCTGGAGACGGACGGGGAAGGCTGGAACCCTCTGGAGACGGACGGCGAAGGCTGGGCCTCTGGGCTGGAGGCAGGTGGCGGCGGCGGCTGGGCATCAGGGCTGGAGGCAGGCGGCGGCGGCTGGGCCTCAGGGCTGGAGGAAGGCGGCGGCGGCGGCTGGGCCTTGGAACTGGAGGCAGGCGAGCAAACGGGTTGGGGATGGGCTGGCGACCACATGTTTGGCGGGCCAAACTCCTGGCCGAACAGCGCCAAGAACTGGCCCAGAGAGTGGAGGACCGCCTCTTCCCGTGCCGCCAGGGATCCCGCCCAGTACAGCGCAGGGCCGGCCAGCCCCCTGACTTTGGATCCACCCTCCTAAAATAAAATGAGCATCCTGCAAGGTCTGTAATCTGCTTTTGTTGGCCTGAAAAGCAGAATTACTGCAATTTTAAATTGTAAACTTAGTGTCTCAGGGTTATCTCCTGAGCAGGCCATCTAGCCAGCAGGGAAGGTTTCTGTTCTTTCTGTGTAGTGTGGAAAGTTACCATGCAGTCTTTAAAAGTCTGAACCTGGATCTGGATTTGGCATGCACACCGTTCCTGATGCTCAGTCATGTACTTCTTAGTGGCTCGGTATAGCTCAGCACAACCAAATAGACCTAGCTCCTTTAAAATATATATTAATATTTTTATTCATCCAATAAAAGCACACATTGGATTAGAGCTAAAATGAATGTGCAGACACAATTAAATAATATTTATTGAGAATTTTATGTGCTGGGATTCATTTGTAGTTTCACTAACAAGAGGATAGTTTTCCTGCTATGTCTGTCTGCCCAAAACCTTCTTCAGTAGAGTACGAGGAGCAGCAGTCACCTTCTCCAAAGATATTTATTGAAATGCTTACGTAGTATGCACCTTTCTATTTACGAGATAACCCTCACATAAATGGCCTGAACACATCGGCCTATGTGGCGCAACCAGTGTGTAAAGTATCAATGATGAAAAAAAGATTAAAGATTGTATATACAGTTATAGCACATTGGCCCAGAATTATCAGGGTATTCATAATAAATGTAATGCCTGTAAAAAGTCAGATATGTAGGAAACAAAAGACAGACAAGTTTTTCAACACCTATGGAATACAGCTAAGATAGGTATGCATATAATATTACATATAATGCAACTTTAATTAAATCACATTCAAATTAAATTGTGTGGTTTGCAGTAAAGTACCCTGTTCATAGCCTTCTTGACACTGATGACCTCATGGTTAAAACTGGTGACCCATTTGGGACATTTCTGTTGACAGACATTAATATTTATGGCACACAGTTCAGGCTCTTTACTGACTGCACAAATATATTGGTACTAAATTATTGCTGTGTTTTATTAACCCTCCGGGGATAGCTTTTTTGTTGGTATGTTTGTTGTGTGCCAATTGTATTTGTTCTTACCAGTGCCAGGGCTCTGGTTTTGATCTCTTTGGTTTTCAAAGAATATACAATAGGATTGATGCAGGGTGGGAGGCAAGAGGCCAGCGACAGACTCAGCACACGCTGGTCTGGGTCAATGAAACGCAGATAAAACCCGATAGTAAAAATAGTAATAAGAGGAATGTAAAATACACCAACAAGAATGATATGCTCAACACAAGTGGCAAGAGCTTTCACCCGGCTGTCTAAAGATTTCATCCTGAACACAGTCACCAGGATGCTGACATATGACAGAAAAATAAAAATAAAGGGTCCTAAAAGAAGCAAGAAAGTAAGCAAAGAGGCTACAGACCACTGCAATGTGTAATCATTACAGGCGAGTCTAAACACAGGTGCATAGTCACAGAAATAGCTGAACACTCTGACAGAATTGCAAAAAGACAGCCGAGTCATTATAACTGTTGCAAATGCGCAGCGATTCCCAGTGAAAAACACCAAGTCAGGCCGACAATACATGACATGCTCTGCAGTGTGTTGATTGAGTTCTGACGCAAAGGGAAACATATTGCGATCAACCGGTCATAGGCAAGTATAGCGAGTGCATATGACTCCAAAGTCCCAAAAGCATAGTAGACAAACATTTGTACCAAACATAAGTTGAATAGAATGAAATTGTCCTTAACGAGAAATATCTTTATCATGCTGGGAATAGTGCATGAGTTAAGGATTACATCAATTACTGCGAGGTTGACAACAGCCAAAAACTTTGGAGTGTGTAAACAACGATTAAAGACAATTACATAGATCACCAAACTATTGAACAGCAATGTAACCACATAAACAAACGCTAGAAAGATGAAGTAGACACTGATGAAGGGAAATGTCTCAAATCCGATGATATAAAAGCCTGGAGGATGAATGATGACAGAGTTGTTTAAAACAGTCCTGAGATAAGACATAGTTGAACTCCACAGGCTGCGTGTTGGAGGACGGCATCTGTTTAAAAGCTCTCCAGTCTAAAGAACAGAGAAATCATATCATACTGTACATTAGACCTTTATAGAGGCTATAAACTACATGTATAACTTCCATGCCAGTTTGATGAGCACATTTAAATTCAGCAGTATATAAAATATATTCTCAGTAAGTTCAAACATGTATACATGTGCAAAAAAATCAGTGAATGCGGTTTACCTGATGTTCTCTTCAGGATTGTTTAGCAGCAGCTCTGTTTGATGCTGCATCCAAAAGCAGCAAACCGATGATTGCATGTCTGACCTGTGTGCACTGGAAGATATACTTTCCTCATTGATCTCTTGAGATAAATCTTCCAGCTGAGTCTGACAAAGTCATTTTGCAATACTCTATTAATGAGATTAATATGCTTACTCTGATTAAACGTCTCTTGCATTCAAAACAAAATCTATTTATATATAGTTTTGAATGATGATTAAGTGAGTTGGAGCATCTCACAATACTCTTTTGGATACATGGAAGATTACAAAGTGAGCAAACAGCAAAGTATTCCCTAAAGACACATGTATCATTAAACAGGAATGTTAATATACGTATTATACGAAAATACATACTGCTCTTTGGAGTCACCAGCTTATGTTGTTCTTGATATTGCTTTGATTTCTTGCATTGCAGTTCCCAGACCCCTTTTATAAAACAGTGGTTTTTTAAAAGAAATATCACAGATTTTACAGTTTGGTAGTGGGAGGCATCATTTACTCATTTGTAGTTTTAGCTGTTGAGTTTTTGCTGTGCTAGATTTTCTAAACCTTGTCTATGCAGTCACTGAGCCATATACATGCCATGTATGGAGCACTTTCACTGAAATGTACTGATACTGGAATAAGTCAGTGAATCTCTCATTCAACAATTTGTATCCACCCTAAATCCTAAAATCAACTGAGATTCCTTTGAGATCTGTTATCTGCTTCTGTTTAAAGTAGTGTAAGATCTGAATCGCCGATTAAATATTTCTCTCTGACACAGTTAAGACACACAAACTGCTACTGTCAGATTGTCAGCTGGCAAATACAGGACACGGAGGTAAGTGCAGATATGAGGGAGGTTTATTGCAACAGTTGGAGTTATAAACAGGTGGAGCAAAATGGTAGACAACTTAGGCAAGAACTAGGAATGTCTACGAGAGTCTTATCTGTAGTAGAAGTCCGTTCTGTTCACTGGAAGTTACGGGGAGCAGGAGAACCAGGAGACGAGGGCACACACAGGCGGAGGGGAATCCAAGTGCACGCGGTGATCTGCAGTAGATAAGTCAGTCGGGTAGAACCTCATGGTATGGTTGAGACCAGACAGTGAGTGATCTGGGGGAGTGTTGCTTTATAGTGCAGTGGGGTGATTGGTGGCAGGTGTGTATAATCAGTATTCAGGTGATTGGGATCTAATGAGTGCGGTGGGTGGAGCCGGTGGTGTCTGTCGGCTCCTGACCGTACCCCCTCCTCCAGGGGCGGCTCCTGACGCCCTCTGTCTGTGACGGGGTCGGCCTCGGCTTCTGGGTGCAGGATGATCCGGATGAGCCCGGTGAAAGTCAGCCAGTAGAGCGGGGTCGAGGATGTCGTCTCGCTGAACCCAGGATCTTTCCTTGGGCCCGTATTCTTCCCAGTCAACCAAGTACTCGAGTCGGCCGCTCCGTCACCTGGAATCCAGGATCTTATCCACCCGGTAGATCAGAGGTTGTTTGATTATGTTTGGAGGAGGAGATATGGGCGGCTCATCGGGTTCTGTGGAAAAGGGAGACACAGGTTTAAGGAGTGATACATGGAATAAGGGGTGAATGCGGTACCTCGGGGGGAGCTGGAGACGGTAGGTGACTTCGTTAATCTGCCTCTCGATGGTGAAGGGACCTATGTAGTGGGGACTCAGCTTAGGGCAGGGCTGGCGGAGACGTAGGTCCCGGGTGGAGAGCCAGACACAATCCCCTCTGCGAAATGCTTATGTCTCCGCACAGCATGCCGCAGGTGTATATGGGCTGAGTCCCACACTCTCTCGCTCGAAACCAGTGGTCTATCGCTGGAACCTCCGATGGTTCCTCTGGAACAATGGGGGTTGGTACCCGAGCATGCACTGGAACGGGGTGAGGCCCGTGGTGTTCTGTTCGAGAGAGTTCTGTGCGTACTCGGCCCAAGGGAGGAAGCGGTTCCAGCTGGTCTGATTGTTATGACAGTAGGTCTGAAGACATCTCCCTATCTTCCACTCATTCTGGGCGTTGGTCTGAGGATGATATCCGGATGAGAGCTTGACTGATACGTTGAGGAGCTTGAAAAAGGCGGTCCATACACGTGAGGTGAACTGTGGTCCACGGTCTGAGACGATCTCTTCAGGGTTGCCAAAGTTGCGGAACAACTGGTGGAAACGGGCTTCTGCGGTTTCTAGTGCGGTAGGTAGTCCACGCAAGGGAATGAGTTTGCAGGCCTTGGAGAAGCGGTCACCGCTACAAAGATACAGGTGAAACTGTCTGATTTAGGCAAGTCTGTGACGAAAGCGACTCTGACGTGGGACCAGGGCTGTCATGGAATGGGGTACCAGTTTGCCGATGGGAAGTTGACGTGAGGTTCAGGCGATGGCAAAGACTGAGCATCCATCCACGTATTGGGAGATATCCTAGACCATACTGGCCCACCAGTAACGAGCCTGGAGGAGCGAGAGAGTTCGCTGGCTGCCTGGTGTCCAGGGAAGCATGCACAGAGCCCAGAAGGTCTTTACTTAAGCTGGTCGGGACGTAAACCTTACCCCGTGGGCCTCCCAGCAGAGTGGGTTCGGAAGCTGTGGCGGCCCGTATCTGGTCATCCAAGTCCAAGTCATCAAGTGGATGGGGCTTACGAGTATGGCTGGAGGGAGGATAGGCTCAGGTGTTGGGATTCCTTGGGGGTATGGATTCTTGAGAGGGAGTCTGCTTTGACGTTCTTTTCTCCGGGTTTATAGGTGATTGTGAAGCGGAAACGGGTGAAGAAGAGGTCCAGCAGGCTTGGTGAGGGTTGAGTCTCTTGGCTGAATGGAGGTATTCCAGGTTTTTATGGTCAGTAATCATGGAGAACGGGTGATTAGCTCCTTCCAGCCAATGCCTCCACTCCTCCAGTGCCAACTTGATTGACAGCAGCTCCCGGTTGCCGATGTCGTAATTCCGCTCTGCCGGGTCAGCTTCTTGGAGAAGAAGGCACACGAACGGCATCACCGGATATTCGTAGTGGCCAGAAGGGGTGATGAATGGCGTCTTCCATTCGTCCCCTCCCAGATCCGAACGAGGTTGTAGGCATTTCGCAGATCCAGTTTGGTGAATATGCGAGCCCCACAGAGTTTCTCAAGGACAGCAGGGACCAGAGGAAGAGGATAGGGAGTTTGACGGTTTGACTGTTGAGGACCGGTAATCAATGGTGGGCCGCAAGCCTCTGTCCTTCTTGCCCACAAAGAAGAAGCTCGACCTTGCGGGTGAGGTGGAAGGTCGGATGAAGTTCTGATGGAGAGCCTCCTGGACGTAATCTTCCATGGCCTTGCGCTCCGGGATGGACATGGGATATACACGTCCTTTGGGCGCTGTGGCCCCAGGCAGCAGGTCTAGGGCACAGTCCCATGGCCGATGTGGTGGTGAGAGGGTGGCTGCCTGTTTGCTGAAGACATCCTGGAACGCCACATAGTCAAATGGGATGTCGAGGTCTGGTGGTGGGTCGCTACTCGGGTGGAATGTACGTGGACGGGGGAGTGACTGACCAGAGGTTTGGGAATAGAGGAGATACACTGTTGAAAGCAGGCTGGACTCCCATCTGACTTCAGGAGAGTGTTGAGTGAGCCATGGGCGTCCCAGGATGATGTCTCACGGTGGGTCCCTCCAGTACCAGGAAGGAGATTTGTTCACTGTGCAGACAACCCACATGTAGGGTGATGGACGGTGATTGATATTTGACTCTTCCACATCCTAGCGGCTTTCCCTGGATTGTTTCGATTTTCAACTCGGCATGACGTTGAAACAGTAACTCTAGGCATTTCAATAATGACGGTGTGAGATGAAGTTGCCAGAGGAGCTTGAGTCAAGGAGGGCACGTACTGCAATGACAGAATGTGGGGTGAGTAGTTGGACCTCGAGAAGAGTTCATTTAGAAATGGCAGGATAACTATGGATGGTACTCACCGCAGGACATGGAGGACGGGTTGGGCATGCTCTGATCTGGTGCCCAGGAGCCCCACAATACAAACACCAGCCCTGGGTAAGATGGCGTGCACGTCCTTGGGGTGAAAGACGGCTGGTGTCAAGTTGCATGGGTTCTGGTACTGGAGGACAGGCCTTGGGTGAGAGCGGTGAATGGGCTGTTTCCTCTGGTAGGCATGCGGTCAGTAACTGAGCAATTTTCATAATCATGATAATAATAGTAATAAGACTAATAATAGCAACTGTTGTAGCAGTTGTCTAGCAGGAACAGCAGGTGGCCCTCAATCATCGATCCAGTCTCTGCAGCTCCGAGAGAGACGAGAAAGCACATAACTACAGGAGAGAGAATATGTTGAGTTAGTAACATGCATTAATGGGATAAAAATGCATACAGATGGAGAGGGAGAGGAGGAGAGATGAAAGCGATGCATCATGGGAAGTCTCCCGGCAGTCTAGGCCTATAGCAGCATAACTAAGGGATGGTTCAGGACTCCCCCAAACCAGCACTAACTATAAGCATCATCAAAGAGGAAAGTCTTAAGCCTACTCTTAAATGTGGAGATGGTGTATGCCTCCTGAACCCAAACTGGGACCTGATTCCACAGGAGAGGAGGTTGATAACTGAAGGCTCTGGCTCCCATTCTACTTTTGGAGACTCTAGGAACCACAAGTAACCCTGCATCCTGGGAGTGCAGTGTTCTAGTCGGATAATAAGGTATTATGAGCTATTTAAGATACAATAGTGCCTGACCATTAAGAGCTTTGTAGGTGAGGAGAAGGATTTTCAATTCTATTCTGGATTTTACAGGAAGCCATATGCAACTTTATATCTCTACTTAACTACATCTCCAAGGCAAATTTTGACTCCACTACATTTGTCTGACAGCTTTAGTTACTTTTAAGATTATAATATTTCAAACCCCTCCTCCTAAATTAAAAATTTAATTTAAAACCTACCTTGTCTGGAAAATGCACTGTCACAAAGAAACTTTGCTGTTTTTCTGAGCTCAAGAAAAAGACTTTTTAGAGATAAGTGGTTCTCACAGGACAGCGAAAATACTTACGTAATGATCTTATAGTATATGATGCATTGCAATAGATTAAACTACCCAACAGTATAAAAAGTAGTTAAGATTAGCTCAGTCTCACAATCAACAGCATGGCCATTTTCCCCCCCCTGACTTTGGATCCACCCTCCTAAAATAGGTCTGTAATCTGCTTTTGTTGGCCTGAAAAGCAGAATTACTGCAATTTTAAATTGTAAACTTAGTGTCTCAGGGTTATCTCCTGAGCAGGCCATCTAGCCAGCAGGGAAGGTTTCTGTTCTTTCTGTGTAGTGTGGAAAGTTACCATGCAGTCTTTAAAAGTCTGAACCTGGATCTGGATTTGGCATGCACACCGTTCCTGATGCTCAGTCATGTACTTCTTAGTGGCACAGTATAGCTCAGCACAACCAAATAGACCTAGCTCCTTTAAAATATATATTAATATTTTCATTCATCCAATAAAAGCACCCATTGGATTAGAGCTAAAATGAATGTGGTAAAGCCACTTAAATCAAGAATCAAGAATCTATTCTTCAAACAGACATAAAGCACACAGGGATGAAAAGTTCACACATTTAATGCAGGAAATCTTCAAATGAGTTTTTTCTTTTAACATTTCAGCTTACTGTGAAAGCTTTTTACAGTCAGACCATTTTATTCCAAAATGTTGAAAATCCCTTGAATGAATACAACTAATTGCATGTGATAACCACATGATATCAGAGGTCAGGACACACATCTTTATGGGGAGTGTGCTTCTTACTATAGATCATCATTTGCTCTGAAAGTGTACCTTATGCATGATGCCATGATCTTGTTTTAGGCCTACATGCCCCGCCAGAGTGATCATTCTGGGGCTTGTTTTCATCAGCAAAACGTCTCGTCAAAAATAACATTACTGAGCAGTTGAAGCAGCTTCAAATTTGAGAGATTAAGTTTTGAAAATGAATTGTTTTAATGAAATCTCATCACAATGTCACAATTTTTCCATACCTACATCTTTGAAGATTCACAAAACATATAGATATTAGAAAACAAACCTGCAGACACAATTAAAGAATATTTATTGAGAATTTTATGTGCTGGGATTCATTTGTAGTCTCACTAACAAGAGGATAGTTTTCCTGCTATGTCTGTCTGCCCAAAACCTTCTTCAGTAGAGTACGAGGAGCAGCAGTCAGCTTCTCCAAAGATATTTATTGAAATGCTTACAAACTATGCACCTTTCTATTTACGAGATAACCCTCACATAAATGGCCTGAACACATCGACCTATATGGCGCAACCAGTTTGTAAAGTATCAATGATGAAAAAAAAGAATAAAGATTGTATATACCATTATATCACATTGGCCCAGAAATATAAGGGTATTCATGAAAAAAGTCAGATATGTAGGAAACAAAAGACAGACAAGTTTTTCAACACCTATGGAAAACAGCTAAGATGGGTATGCATATAATATTACATATAATGCAACTTTAATTAAATCACATTCAAATTAAATTGTGTGGTTTGCAGTAAAGTACCCTGTTAGCGTTAGCCCCGGGGTGCTAAAAGCCTGTGCCCCCCAGCTATGTGGAGTCCTTCAACATGTCTTCAACCTAAGCCTGAGTCTTCAAAGGGTCCCCATTCTGTGGAAGACATCTTGCCTCGTTCCTGTGCCCGAAGATGCCACGCCCCAGTGGCTCCAAGGACTACAGACCGGTGGCACTGACCTCCCACATAATGAAGACCCTGGAGAGACTAGTGCTGGAACAGCTGCGGCCCATGGTTAGACCTCTCCTGGACCCCCTTCAGTTCGCCTACCAGCCCCGGCTGGGAGTTGAGGACGCCATCATCTACCTGCTTAACCGCATCCACACCCACCTGGACAGGCCGGCAAGCACGGCGAGGATCATGTTTTTTGACTTCTCCAGTGCTTTCAACACCATCCGGCCTGCCCTGCTGGGAGAGAAGCTGGCAGCGATGCAGGTGGATGCCCCCCTTGTGTCCTGGATTGTGGACTACCTGACTGGCAGTCCACAGCACGTGAGCCTGCAGCACTGTGTGTCGGACAGCGTGGTCAGCAACACTGGGGCCCCTCAGGGGACTGTCCTCTCTCCCTTCCTCTTCACCATCTACACCCCAACTTCAGCTACCACACAGAGTCCTGCCACCTTCAGAAGTTTTCTGATGACTCTGCTGTGGTGGGATGTATCAGCGGTGGTGATGAGACGGAGTACAGGGCTGTGGGGGGTAACTTTGTTTCATGGTGTGAGCAGAACCATCTGCAGCTCAATGCGACAAAGTCAAAGGAGCTGGTTGTAGATCTACGGAGAGCCAAGGCACCAGTGACCCCGGTTTCCATCCAGGGGGTCAGTGTGGACATTGTGGAGGACTACAAGTACCTGGGAGTACACTTAGATAACAAACTGGACTGGACCAAGAACACTCAAGCTGTTTACAGGAAGGGCCAGAGCCGCCTCTATTTTCTGAGGAGGCTGAGGTCCTTCAACATCTGCCGGACAATGCTGAAGATGTTCTATGAGTCTGTGGTGGCCAGTGCTATCCTGTATGCTGGTGCATGCTGGGGCAGCAGGTTAAAGGTAGCGGACGCAAACAGACTCAACAAACTGATCCGTAAGGCCAGTGACATTGTGGGGGTGGAGCTGGACTCTCTGGCGGTGGTGTCAGAGAGGAGGATGCTGGCCAAACTACACGCCATCTTGGACAGTGTCTCCCACCTGCTCTATGACGTGCTGGTCAAGCAAAGGAGCACCTTCAGCGGAAGACTCATCCCACCAAAAAGCACCACAGAGCGCCACAGGAAGTCATTCCTGCCTGTGGCCATCAAACTATTTAACTCCTCCCTCTAAGTGTTAGTCTGTATGACCCTAGGTCACTAAACTGGACATTGAGCATTACATCTCCACCATAATTAATAATAATTGTGCAATATTCTGTGTGCTACTCCGTGCAATATTAGTTTTCCCATGTTAGTTTTTCTTATTTATTGTTATTGATATTATATACCTCTATTACTCTCGACAGTACATGCACCTCCGCTTATTACTATTACTTATTACATATTTGGTTACATTGTATTTTATACTGTACTTTCATCATCAACCAGTAAACCCAATTGGTACTCGACACTTAGTTTATCTTATACTTATACCGACCTGATACTTAATTTATTTTCTGACCTGTTTTATAGTGTTTATAGTGTATCATATCATTTTCTAGTACTTTCTCCTGTGTGCACTGACATAAAGGCAAGCTACTGTAACAAAGAGTTTCCCTACAGGGATCAAAAAAGTATTTCTGATTCTGATTCTGATTCATAGCCTTCTTGACACTGATGACCTCATGGTTAAAACTGGTGACCCGTTTGGGACATTTCTGTTGACAGACATGAATAATTATGGCACACAGTTCAGGCTCTTTACTGACCGCACAAATATATTGGTACTAAATTATTGTTGTGTTTTATTAACCCTCCAAGGATAGCTTTTTTGTTGGTATGTTTGTTGTGTGCCAATTGTATTTGTTCTTACCAGTGCCAGGGCTCTGATTTTGATCTCTTTGGTTTTCAAAGAATATACAATAGGATTGATGCAGGGTGGGAGGCAAGAGGCCAGCGACAGACTCAGCACACGCTGGTCCGGGTCAACGAGACGCAGATAAAACTCGATAGTAAAAATGGTAATAAGAGGAATGTAAAATACAGCAACAAGAATGATATGCTCAACACAAGTGGCGAGGGCTTTCACTCGACTGTCTAAAGATTTCATCTTGAATACAGTCACCAGGATGCTGACATATGACAGAAAAATAAAAGTAAAGGGTCCTACAAGAAGCAAAACAGTGAGAAAAGAAGCTGCAGACCACTGCAATGTGTAATCATTACAGGCGAGTCTAAACACAGGTGCATAGTCACAGAAATAGCTGAACACTCTGACAGAATTGCAAAAAGACAGCCGAGTCATTATAACTATTGCAAACGCAAGGATTCCCAGTGAAAAACACCAAGTCAGGCCGACAATACATGACATGCTCTGCAGTGTGTTGATTGAGTTCTGACGCAGAGGGAAACATATTGCGATCAACCGGTCATAGGCAAGTATAGCGAGTGCATATGACTCCAAAGTCCCAAAAGCATAGTAGACAAACATTTGTACCAAACATAAGTTGAATGGAATGAAATTGTCCTTAACGAGAAATATCTTCATCATGCTGGGAATAGTGCATGAGTTAAGGATTACATCAATTACTGCGAGGTTGACAACAGCCAAAAACTTTGGAGTGTGTAAACAACGATTAAAGACAATTACATAGATCACCAAACTATTGAACAGCACTGTAACCACATAAACAAATGCTAGAAAGATGAAGTAGACACTGATAAAGGGAAATGTCTCAAATCCGATGATATAAAAGCCTGGAGGATGAATGATGACAGAGTTGTTTAAAACAGTCCTGAGATAAGACATAGTTGAACTCCACAGGCTGCGTGTTGGAGGATGGCATCGGTTTAAAAGCTCTCCAGTCTAAAGAACAGGGAAATCATATCATTCTGTACATTAGACCTTTATAGAGGCTATAAACTACATGTATAACTTCCATGCCAGTTTGATGAGCACATTTAAATTCAGCAGTATATAAAATATATTCTCAGTAAGTTCAAACATGTATACATGTGCTAAAAATCAGTGAATGCGGTTTACCTGACGTTCTCTTCAGGATTGTTTAGCAGCAGCTCTGTTTGATGCTGCATCCAAAAGCAGCAAACCGATGACTGCATGTCTGACCTGTGTGCACTGGAAGATATACTTTTCTCATTGATCTCTTGAGATAAATCTTCCAGCTGATTCGTACACAGTCATTTTGAAATACCCTATTAATGAGATTAATATGATCTATAATGAGGTTGTAGCTTACTCTGATTAAACGTCTCTTGCATTCAAAACAAACATCTAATGATTGTTTTGAATAATGATTAAGTGAGTTGGAGCATCTCACAATACTCTTTTGGATACATGGAAGATTACAAAGTGAGCAAACAGCAAAGTATTCCCTAAAGACACATGTATCTTTAAACAGGAATGTTAATATACGTATTATACAAAAATACGTTCTGCTCATTGGAGTCACCAGCTTATGTTGTTCTTGATAATGCTTTGATTTCTTGCATTGCAGCTCCAAGACCCCTTTTATCAAACAGTGTTTTTTTAAAAGAAATATCACAGATTTTACAGTTTGGTAGTGGGAGACATCATTTATTCATATTTGTTGAATATTTGTATTTTTAGCTGTTGAGTTTTTGGTGTGCTAGATTTCCTAAACCTTGTCTATGCAGTCACTGAGCCATATACATGCCATGGATGGAGCACTTTCACTGAAATGTACTGATACTGGAATAAGTCAGTGAATCTCTCATTCAACAATTTGTATCCACCCTAAATCCTAAAATCAACTGAGATTCCTTTGAGATCTGTTATCTGCTTCTGTTTAAAGTAGTGTAAGATCTGAATCACTGATTAAACATTTCTCCCTGACACAGATTTTTTACTAAAGAGTATTTATCCCTGTACGCGTTATTGCCTGACTAAATTAAAACAAAGTGAATACTGGTTTGAGGCAGATCAATATTTGAGTTGTTTTTGTTGTTTTTTTAAGATAATGACATACATTTCTTTTTTATCACAAACATAACATAATCAACCATTTTTGTCCATTAAGGATCCCTTAAATTATGTTTTTTAACAATACAGTATTGACCAAGATATGTACTGAGTGGGACATTTTACAATTGAAAAATTAACTTCCCAGTGCTCTCTGGTGGACAAACCATATAATAAAGACACTGTTTCTAAATGACCTCAAACATGTCTTTGGCATTTCTGTACTTCAATTTCTTGTTACTCATCAGCCAACTTATAAACCGATACGAAATATCTGCGATAAGCTTCTGTTTATCAGTTGGGCAACACACACTTGAAAGTCCAAGACAGGAGTTTTGTAGCTTCTCATACTTATTTATTTTCATTATGAATAGTTAAATTAGGTACAGTCTTTCCACCTCAAGCAGGTCCTGTGGTGTGTGTGTGGAGGGGGTGGGAGTTCAGCTGTGTGCAGACTCAGTGGAGGTTGGCTGCTGCTTCAGCAGCTGTTCTTTCTGGGCGTTTTGAAAATTCATCATGCAGTCTTTGAAAGTCTGGACTTGGCTCTGGCACGCTCGCCAGTCCTGGTGTTCTGCCATGCACTCCTGCACAGCATAGTGGAGCTCGGCACAGCCAGTGCGGGATATCATCCGTTCAACAGGGTCGTCCTCATCCTCGTCTTTACGGCTGCGGTCGTGAGGTGAAGGGGACGCCATCCTGTTTCAATGCACAGGCCTGTTTCAGTGGGTCTGCTGAGGACAACACATGATGTTATTAATAAACAAGTGATAATACAGTTTTAGGAACAACCACAGAACATCCTGGCTGTTTGTTCAATATGCTACTCAGGCCTTTTTAGTTGTGAAATGTATCTCTAAATCTCTGGCCGTAAAATCTGTAGTTATTTAACTCATTCTCTTTAAATGGGAGTTTTGAGAGGGTAGTAATTGTATGCTTTCAATTTTAATAATATTTTCTCATCTTTTATTAGTTTTTATGGTTGGTGGTGTGTGTTGTCAGTATATCAATATAACCTGTCTTGTGAGATACTTTGTAACTATATATCAAAAACTGCTTTTTTGAAAAGGCATTTATTGTTTTTACCAACAATTATATAATTTGTGCAATATAACACATGTGTATGCAACAGCAGTGCTGGAATGTAAGTACATTTACTCAAAGATTGTACTGTACATGTAAGTACACTTTTAAGGTATTTGTACTTTACTTGTGGGAAAAATGTACTGACACCAATACGTTTGACTGCTGCATAGTTAATCACAGTTACTTTGCAGATTAAGATTTTACATAGAAAACAAAACGATGATGAAATGTGAACAGTTCAAATTAGCTCCACCTCGACCAGTTGCTACATTTACATGCTTATGTTACATGTTAATGCATTAATAATAACAGTCTGAACAGGGGCATTGTGCACAGAGAGTAGTTTTACATTTGATAGTTTAACGTTAAGGACACTTTGCTGATAATGTCTCTGTACTTTTACTTGAGTGCGATTTTGAAACCAGGACTTTTACTTGTAATGGCTTATTGAATTGTTGTATTTCTACTTTTGTTCAATCACAGTAAATATTAGAATTAGGTTCCAGCAACGAAAAATACTCGTCAGTGTCATTTAACATAATGTGGTTTCAATTTAGTTTAGTGTCAAGTCGTGTTAGGCAGAAAGTAACAGCATACGCTCCTACATAGGTTAGCTAACATAATCGAGAATGAGGCTAGCTAACACAGACTTTCACATTACTCTCCTTCGTTCTCACCGGTTTATCCTCTCTGGGTGAATCCGTCCGTCGAGACACTGAAATTAACTTTCCATCACCTGCATAACTCTGGTGTTTTCATAACCAGCCACACGGTCAAAGCTGTACGTGTTACGCGGAGGACACATTTGAGCGGAGGACGATAGTGTAGCCGTAAAATAGTGCCGTCGATGCATACATCAGTTCCGCTGGATAGCGAGAACACAACTGAAAGTGAAAACAGTGGCGTAACGTGGTATGGGTATCATCGGATGATCCGTAATTCATTTGTAATTTAAAAACGAAAACAACGTAAATCTGTTATTTGTTTCAAAACCCAGCACAAATTCGAGGTACTTGTACTTTACTTGATTATTTCCATTATATTCAATAAAATTCAATTGTATTTATATAGCGCCAATTCATAACATAAGTTATCTCATTGCACGTTTCCTATAGAGCAGGTTTTTATAATGTTATTTACAGAGACCCAACAAATCCCACCATGAGCAAGCACTTGGCGACAGTGGTGAGAAAAACTTCCTTTAAGAGGCAGAACCAGACTCAGGGTGGACGGCCAGCTGCCACTGCCGGTTGGGTTGAGTGAGAGGGGAGGGGAGGGGAAGCACAATGCAAATTCTACCTACAATTTTAAAATAATAATAATGTATTGGTATTGGTAATATTAATATTAATAAAGAAATAATAATAATAGGAATGACAGTGATAGGAATAATCATGATAATAATAGTAATAAGACTAATAATAACAACTGTAGTAGCAGTTGTCGAGCAGGAACACGGGGGCAGCAGGTGGCCCACAATCACCGATCCAGACTGCAGCTCCAGAGGCAGAAATACCTGCTGAAAGCAACAGAAGGAGAGCGGAGAGAGAGAGGAGAAAGCACAAAACTACAGGAGAGAGAAGATGTTGAGTTTGTAACATGCATTAATGGGATAAAAATGCATACAGATGGAGAGGAGGAGAGAGGAAAGATGTGCATCATGGGAAGTCTCCTGGCAGTCTAGGCCTATAGCAGCATAACTAAGGGATGGTTCAGGGCTCACCCAAGCCAGCCCTAACTATAAGCATCATCAAAGAGGAAAGTCTTAAGCCTATTCTTAAATGTGGAGATGGTGTCTGCCTCCCAAACCCAAACTGGGACCTGATTCCACAGGAGAGGAGCTTGATAACTGAAGGCTCTGACTGCCAGTTCTACTTTTGGAGACTCTAGGAACCACAAGTAAACCTGCATCCTGGGAGCACAGCGTTCTAGTCGGGTAATAAGGTACTATGAGCTCTTTAAGATACGGTAGTGCCTGACCATTAAGAGCTTTGTAGGTGAGGAGAGGGATTTTCAATTCTATTCTGGATTTTACAGGAAGCCATATGCAACTTTATACCTCTATTCCACTACATCTCCGAGGCAGTTATTGTACTTTTGACTCCACTAAATCATCATCATCTTTAGTTACTTTTCAGATTACAATATTTCAAACCCCTCCTGTCCAGTGAAAACCATGTATCTCCAAATTAGACTTTTTACTGTAGTGTTCCCTTTTGGGTAGAGAGAATTTTCCTACTTCTTAAATTGAATTAAAAATTAAATTTAAAACTTACCTTGGCTGGAAAATGCATTGTCACAAAGAAACTTTGCTGTTTTTCTGAGCTCATGAAAAATACTTTTTAGAGATAAGTGGTTCTCACAGGACAGCAAAGCTACAAACATGGTGATCTTATAGAATATGATCCATTGCTGTAGATTAAACTACCCAACAGTACATAAAGTAGTTAAGATTAGCTCAACCTTAAACATCTACAGCAGTAAAATGCAACATACACATTAATGCAGCATTAACATTAATCCAGAAACATCAGATTTAATAGTAAAACACTGACAGAGACCATTATTCTGCAAATGAATACTTTTACTTTTGATGTATTAAGTACATTTTGCTGATAATACTTACATACTTTTACTTAAGTAATGTTTTGAATGAAGGACTTTTACTTGTTGAGTGTTTTCACAGTGTGGTATTAATACCTTTACATAAGTAAAGGATCTGAATACTTCTTCCACCACTGCAATGAAGTCATTTACTAAACAAATTGTAGCCTAACTATCCATGAATATAAGGTAGCAGAATGAACATATTGTTCATAGCTATCCTGGAGTGCAATTTCAAATAGCAGTCACACGATCCACCTGAGTCAAACACATTGGTATGTGCTTGCACTCAAGGCTACATATTAAAGCCACTAGAGGACAGGCGACATAACCATTTTGTAGCTCATGTCCCCTCGCTTACTGACAGCTTAATATGTTGTATGATGTTCAGCAATGCATACCTGTATACTGTGCCTGAAGTTCATGCGTTCATGTTAGCCTGTAGAATACATATGCCTATAGCCTGTTACAAAAATGTCATTGTGTATTGAAGTAGGCCTACTTATAAAAATCTATGTTCTTCATAGCCTATTTTATAAGGTTTTGAATTGTTAACATTTAGAAACTAAAAGATAAACTAAACATAAAAACATTGTATTATCTCAGTGTAGCAGGTCTGTTGCTACTGTGGGTTCCCCTGGCATAAACATGAACACAGCAAGGTATTGTACAGGTCACATCTTTTTATTTGCTCAGACTGCTCACACACACACATATTTTCAATAGCCAACAAAATACTCAACCACCGCGCTGGTCGAGATCCTCTTCTTCTTTTTATCACTGTTTACCCCAAAAGTCCAAAGTTGCCAAAGCCTGGCTGTCTGTTTCATCTGTTTGTGAGACCCTCAGGCCCAGCATGCTACTTCAAATAAAGAGGAGAGAATAATTAGTGAACAAGACACAGCAGTGTCAATTATCTCTCCCTGATGCTGCTCACCTGAGCCACTCCCCCACATCTCCCTCTGCAGCTGACAGCCAGCCATGCCCACCCACACACTCAGATAATATGAAGATCAATGGACTGTGTGATGTGACTAATGGAGCTTACCTAGAAGTGGGCTATTGGTTAATACACCTTAAAGAAAAAGGTTACTGTATATCCCTAACTATTTTTAAATGGGGCATAATTTAGGCAAATCTCTTGTTTGATTGGGTTCCCTAATAGAGCAAACTGAGCCACTGAAATTAGAATAAATTTCCAGACTAACAAAGAATAGTTCACACATGCAGGTAATCTTCCACAGGGAAACAAGAGAAAGACAGTTATGCAGTTGTAGCCTCATTTGTTTTTATTTTAAACATTTCGACCATTTTATTCAAAAACATGAAATGACTCAAATCAGGAGGGGTTAAATAAAAAAGGCTAATCCGGGCAGCAGTTTCCTGCAATTTCTTTTAGGAGACAGAGCTCCATGGTGACGCCACATGATATAGCAGGACACATGGGATCACAACCTGGTGGAAGATAAATCATTAAAGTTTGAACAGAAATAAGACATCATCAGCTGCTCTGAAAGTGTCTCCTATGATGCATTGATCAGACTCTTTTAGTTGCCCATAGAG
Source organism: Siniperca chuatsi (assembly GCF_020085105.1). Lineage (NCBI taxonomy): Eukaryota > Metazoa > Chordata > Actinopteri > Centrarchiformes > Sinipercidae > Siniperca > Siniperca chuatsi. Next base: position 15,711,182 of record NC_058055.1, read on the forward strand.
TAATAATTCAGTAGTTTTCATTAGTAAAACATCTCATCAAATGTAACATTGCCAAGTTTTCAACATTCCATAATTTTCCACATTTGACATCTTATATGAACACAAATGTTTGAAGACAAATCACATATTTCAGCACAAAAAACATGCAGACACAATTGAACAAACCACCTTTATCGGGTGGGATTCATTTCAAACCTCACAAGCAAAAACGCTGTTCTCCAACAATGTCTGTCTGTTCAAAACCATCTTTGGTGGGCTGTGAGGACCAGCTGAACCTTTAGGGTATTTCTAATAAAGCACATGTCTATATGTGATCTTCATCAAATAAATGGTGTTGGATTGATGTGCACCAACTCATCTGCAATTGCCCCATTGTGGGGAACAACCTTGATTAAAATGATCAGATGGGACTCCTCAAGCGTGTAAAGCATCATCGGTGAGAAAAAAATTATTTAAAGATTTTTAAGGCTGTGAAATTGCATGACCTCAGAATTATCCCTTTGAGGATGTTCTTCCTATTTTTTCTATTAAGAAACCAAAATAGACAATTTAAACTCATTTTCAAGCCCTCTTCCGAAGAAGTGCTGTTACAAGGCGGTCTTGTGTCGAAGTCTGTTCCCTGTTTTCCCGCGTGTGGGGAAGGTTACACTTACAAGCAAAGCAGTGATAATTGGACAGGGTTAGGGATAAGGTTGGGTTCAAGTTAAGGTAACATACTGACGGGAAACAGACTTCGACACAACACCTGTACAATCAAAGTGTCAAATTATAAATCATATCATATTGAAAGCCTTATTAAACCTGTTTTAATAAAAAACTGGAATTAAGAAAACTGGAATTAAGAAAAGGAGCCCAGGCTATTGACTTTTGACCTGCTACACAAACATTTAGTCAGAATTTTTGCAATGTTTCATTAACCATACAAGGTTTGCTCTTACGTTGCTCTGTGCCAATTGAATTTTTTCTTACCAGTGCCAGGGCTCTGGTTTTGATCTCTTTGGTTTTCAAAGAATATATAATAGGATTGATGCAGGGTGGGAGGCAAGAGGCCAGCGACAGACTCAGCACACGCTGGTCCGGGTCACTGAGACACAGATAAAACCCGATAGTAAAAATAGTAATAAGAGGAATGTAAAATACACCAACAAGAATGATATGCTCAATGCAAGTGGTGAGAGCTTTCACCCGATTGTCTAAAGATTTCATCCTGAACACAGTCACCAGGATGCTGACATATGACAGAAAAATAAAAATAAAGGGTCCTACGAGGAGCAAAACAGTAAGAAAAGAAGCTGCAGAACACTCGACCGTCGAGTCATTATAACTGTTGCAAACGCAATGATTCCCAGAGAAAAACACCAAGTCAGGCCGACAATACAAGACATGCTCCGCAGTGTGTTGATTGAGTTCTGACGCAAAGGGAAACATATTGCAATCAACCGGTCATAGGCAAGTATAGCGAGTGCATATGACTCCAAAGTCCCAAAAGCATAGTAGACAAACATTTGTACCAAACATAAGTTGAATGGAATGAAATTGTCCTTAACGAGAAATATCTTCATCATGCTGGGAATAGTGCATGAGTTAAGGATTACATTAATTACTGCGAGGTTGACAACAGCCAAAAACTTTGGAGTGTGTAAACAACGATTAAAGTGAATTACATAGATCACCAAACTATTGAACAGCACTGTAACCACATAAACAAATGCTAGAAAGATGAAGTAGACACTGATGAAGGGAAATGTCTCAAATCCCATGATATAAAAGCCTGGAGGATGAATGATGACAGAGATGTTTAAAACAGTCCTGAGATAAGACATAGTTGAACTCCACAGGCTGCGTCTGTTTAAAAGCTCTCCAGTCTAAAGAACAAGGAAATCATATTATATTGTACATTAAAACATGGACTTCTATGCAGGCTATAACATAATGGCAACATACATATCTGAGCCCAAATACAGTTCATTTCTCTACATATCACTTTCTCTCCTGCAAGTCTTAAAGAATTTGAAAGAACCAGAAATAAACAAAATAACAAAACAATTTAAGTCAACCTATGTTTTCATATGGAGGGCGGTTCATTGTGGTGTAATGAACCCTGGGAACTAGCTTAGCTAAACTTAGTTCATTATGATCATTATGAAATTGCATTTCTGATGAGGAACAACCAGCACACTGACTTAAAAGCTCTGCAAGTACTTCAGGTAAACACAGTAATGAGACCTTCTGTTCTATCAGACAATTTATGAGGAATATAAATGTGACATACAGTAAAATAAAGTCAAGGAGTGTTTCAGATAGGAGCGTTTGGCGTAACAGATAAGGGTGAGAACAGTCAAATGTACAAATGTCACTGAATAACATGCAAATACAACCAAGTATATTTTATGTCTCAATACCAGTAAGTGGGCATATATGGTTACAAAAGAATTGGGACATGTATTTTATTCACTTGTTGAATTTCGCAAGCATTTAAATAATGGCAGAACATCAAATAAAGATAAATATGAAGAAAAACATGCTGAATAATAAGGAATGAATAATATGACACTGCAAATGTCTGGAAACCTGGCTGTTTTGAAATGCTGATGAATCAGACAAACCATCCCTGTCTCACCACAAACACACACACACACACACACACACACACACACAGTCCTGCCTGTTTCCTGAGAGTATTAAAACCTTCCACAGATTGTTTTTGGATGGAAAGGAAAGTTGTCAAGGGCTTGTTTTCATTCTTTGGACCAGTGCCAGGGCTCTGATTTTGATCTCTTTGGTTTTCAAAGAATATACAATAGGATTGATGCAGGGTGGGAGGCAAGAGGCCAGTGACAGACTCAGCACACGCTGGTCCGGTTCAATAGATCGCACATAAAGCCCAACTAAGAAAATGCTGAATGTAGGAATGTAAAATACACCAACAAGGACTAGGTGCTCAATGCAAGTGGTGAGAGCTTTCATCCTACTGCTTACTGATTTCATCCTGAACACAGTCACCAGGATGCTGACATATGACAGAAAAATAAAAGTAAAGGGCGCCATCAGATTCACAATACTAGAAGTTGAAGCCACAGACCACTGCAATGTGTAATCATTACAAGCGAGTCTAAACACAGGTGCATAGTCACAGAAATAGCTGAACACTCTGACAGAATTGCAAAAAGACAGTCGAGTCATTATAACTGTTGCAAACGCAATGATTCCCAGAGAAAAACACCAAGTCAGGCCGACAATACAAGACATGCTCCGCATTGTGTTGATTGAGTTCTGACGCAGAGGGAAACATATTGCGATCAACCGGTCATAGGCAAGTATAGCGAGTGCATATGACTCCAAAGTCCCAAAAGCATAGTAGACAAACATTTGTACCAAACATAAGTTGAATGGAATGAAATTGTCCTTAACGAGAAATATCTTCATCATGCTGGGAATAGTGCATGAGTTAAGGATTACATCAATTACTGCGAGGTTGACAACAGCCAAAAACTTTGGAGTGTGTAAACAACGATTAAAGACAATTACATAGATCACCAAACTATTGAACAGCAATGTAACCACATAAACAAACGCTAGAAAGATGAAGTAGACACTGATGAAGGGAAATGTCTCAAATCCGATGATATAAAAGCCTGGAGGATGAATGATGACAGAGTTGTTTAAAACAGTCCTGAGATAAGACATAGTTGAACTCCACAGGCTGCGTGTTGGAGGACAGCATCTGTTTAAAAGCTCTCCAGTCTAAAGAACAGGGAAATCATATCATACTGTACATTAGACCTTTATAGAGGCTATAAACTACATGTATAACTTCCATGCCAGTTTGATGAGCACATTTAAATTCAGCAGTATATAAAATATATTCTCAGTAAGTTCAAACATGTATACATGTGCAAAAAAATCAGTGAATGCGGTTTACCTGATGTTCTCTTCAGGATTGTTTAGCAGCAGCTCTGTTTGATGCTGCATCCAAAAGCAGCAAACCGATGACTGCATGTCTGACCTGTGTGCACTGGAAGATATACTTTCCTCATTGATCTCTTGAGATAAATCTTCCAGCTGATACTGACAAAGTCATTTTGCAATACCCTATTAATGAGATTAATATGATCTATACTGAGGTTGTAGTTTACTCTGATTAAACATCTCTTGCATTCAAAACAAACATCTAATTATAGTTTTGAATGTTGATTTAGTGAGTTGGAGCATCTCACAATACTCCTTTGGATACATGGAAGATTAAAAGGTGAGCAAACAGCAAAGTATTCCCTAAAGACACATGTATCTTTAAACAGGAATATTAATATACGTATTATACAAAATACATACTGCTCTTTGGAGTCACCAGCTTATGTTGTTCTTGATAATGCTTTGATTTCTTGCATTGCAGTTCCCAGACCCTTTTATAAAACAGTGGTTTTTTAAAAGAAATATCACAGATTTTACAGTTTGGTAGTGGGAGACATTATTTACTCATATTTGTTGAATATTTGTATTTTTAGCTTAGTTTTTGGTGTGCTAGATTTCCTAAACCTTGTCTATGCAGTCACTGAGCCATGTACATGCCATGGACGGAGCACTTTCACTGAAATGTACTGATACTGGAATAAGTCAGTGAATCTCTCATTCAACAGTTTGTATCCACCCTAAATCCTAAAATCAACTGATATTCATTTGAGATCTGTTATCTGCTTCTGTTTAAAGTAGTGTAAGATCTGAATCGCCGATTAAATATTTCTCCCTGACACAGTTAAGCCGCCATTGCACAAACTGCTACTTTTAGATATCTGTTTACAAGATTTTTTTTTTACTAAACAAAGATTATTTATCCCTGTGTGTATTATTGCCTGACTAAATTAAAACAAAGTGAATACTGGGTTTAACGTGGTATGGGTATCATCGGACAATCCATTATTCATTTGTAATTCAAAAATGAAAAAAAACTTAAATCTGTTATTTGTTTCAAAACCCAGTACAAATTTGAGGTATTTGTACTTTACTTGAGTATTTCCATTATAATCAATTCAATTTTATTTGATTTATACAGTGCCAGTTCATAACACAAGTTATCTCATTGCACTTTTCCTATAGAGCAGGTCTAGACCGTACTCTTGATATTATTTACAGATACCCAACAAATCCCACCATGAGCAAGCACTTGGTGACAGTGGCGAGGAAAAACTTCCTTTAAGAGGCAGAACCAGACTCAGGGTGGACGGCCAGCTGCCACTGCCGGTTGGGTTGAGTGAGAGGGAGAGGGGGAGGGAGGGGAGGGGGAAGCGTAATGCAAATTCCACCTATAATTTTAAAATAATAATAATGTAATGGCAGTGGTAATATTAATATTAATAAAGAAATGATAATAGGAATGATAGTGATAGGAATAATCATGATAATAATAGTAATAAGACTAATAATAACAACTGTAGTAGCAGTTGTCAAGCAGGAACAAGGGGGCTGCAGGTGGCTCACAATCATCGATCCAGATTCTGCATCTCCAGAGGCAGAAATACCTGCTGAAAGCAACAGAAGGAGAGCGGAGAGAGAGGAGAAAGCACAAAACTACAGGAGTGAGAAGATGTTGAGTTAGTAATATGCATTAATGGGATAAAAATGCATACAGATGGAGAGGGAGAGGAAGAGAGAGGAGCTCATTACATCATGGGAAGTCTCCTGGCAGTCTAGGCCTATAGCAGCATAACTAAGGGATGGTTCAGGGCTCCCCCAAGCCAGCCCTAACTATAAGCTTTATCAAAGAGGAAACGTCTTAAGCCTACTCTTAAATGTGGAGATGGTGTCTGCCTCCTGAATCCAAACTGGGACCTGATTCCACAGGAGAGGAGCTTGATAACTGAAGGCTCTGGCTCCCATTCTACTTTTGGAGACTCTAGGAACCACAAGTAACTCTGCATCCTGGGAGTGCAGTGTTCTATTTGGGTAATAAGGTACTATGAGCTCTTTAAGATACGATGGTGCCTGACCATTAAGAGCTTTGTAGGTGAGGAGAAGGATTTTAAATTCTATTCTGGATTTTACAGGGATCCATATGCAACTTTATACCTCTACGCCACTACATCAAATATTGACAAATACTAAGACAAATATTGACTCCACTAAATTTGTCTGACAGCTTTAGTTACTTTTCAGATTACAATGCTTACAACCCATGCTATTTACGAGATAACCCTGACATAAATGTCCAGTGTGTAAAGTATCACTGATGAACAAAATGATTAAAGATTGTATATACAGTTATATGACAGGTGATAAAATTAAAGTTTCCAATTCTACTTTTATTAAGGTTATGGCCTTGAGTGATCAACTGACTCTACAGCCAAAAAGATGGGTATGCATATAATATTACATATAATGCAACTTTAATTAAATCACATTCAAATTATATTAATCACCCCCAATCCTGCCTTTTTAAATGCGGATCACCCGCTCAGGGATTCTTTGAGCAATTTTTCTGCTGTTACTCTGCCTTAACTCGCAGTCATCATGTCTCTTATGAGAGTGTCCTTCAGCCCTCTGGACAAAATCCCAACTAGGTTTTTATTGGAAGTTATGGATTGTATTGCGCCCCTTTTACAAATTAACAGCTCGCTTTCTACTGGCTGCGTCCCTGATTTCTTTAAAACTGGTTGTGTCCAGCCAGTCCTAAAAAACCTGGGCTTGATCCCACCCTCCTGGATAACTATCGCCCAATCTCCAAATTGCCTTTTATTTTGAAGATTCTTGAAAAACTTGTATCTAAGCAGCTTCTTGCTGCTGTGGAAAACAATTATACATTGAAAAGTTCCAATCTGGCTTTCGTCAACACCACAGCACTGAGACAGCCCTTCTCAAAGTCACCAATGACCTTTTAATGAATGCAGACGCAGGCATGTGTTCAATTCTTGTGCTGTTGGACTTAACTGCTGCCTTTGATACAAGTGATCATGGCATTCTTTTAGATAGACTGAGGCACTGGGTGGGCACATCTGGCACTGCACTAGACTGGTTCTCATTTTATCTGTCCAATAGGAAATTCTGTGTCAGCATTAATAACTTCATGTCATCCTTCTCCCATATCAAGTACAGTGTGCCTCAAGGTTCAATTCTGGGACCAATACTGTTCTCCTTGTACATGCTTCCTTTGGGTGATGTAATCTGCAGACATGGTATTTCTCTTCATTGTTATGCAGATGACACGCAGTTGTACCTCCCTGTAAAGCCCACTGACCTTAGTATGCTGAGTTCTCTGCAGGACTGCCTGTCTGACATAAAAAATTGGATGTCGATAAATTTTCTTCAGCTCAACTAAAATAAAACTGAAATCCTTGTTATTGGGCCCCAACACATCACTAAACAAATACTGCCATCTACTGGTAACCTGTCACAACATATCAAGCCTGTTGCAAGAAATCTTGGTGTCCTGTTTGATAGCAATTTATGTTTTGAGCAACATATCACTAAGCTTGTCCAATCATGTTTTTATCACCTCAGAAATATTGCAAAAATCCGATCTATTTTAAATCTTAGTGATGCAGAAACTGTTGTACATGCTTTTATCTCCTCACGCCTTGATTATTGTAACAGCCTGTTCACTTGTCTTAATCAAAAAACTTTGACACGACTGCAGACTGTACAAAACTCAGCTGCTAGGCTGTTAACCAGGACAAAGAAGTACGACCACATAACACCTGTTTTAGGCTCTTTACATTGGCTCCCTGTTGGTTTTAGGATTGATTTTAAAATCTTGTTGATTACTTTTAAGGCTCTTCATGGCCTGGCCCCAGATTATATTTTAGACCTTGTAATCCCTTATGAACCTTCACATAGTTTGAGATCTTCGGGCATGGGTCTCCTGTCTGTTCCTGAGTCCAGGATGAAAACTAAGGGAGACAGAACTATTGCTATCAGGGCACCAAGGCTCTGGAACAACTTGCCCGAAGAAATTAGGTTGTCTGAGTCAGTGTCTTTGTTTAAGTCTCATCTCAAAACACATTTTTATCTGAAAGCATATCCTGTTTTTACCTGAACTGGCTGTTTATTTTACTGTTTATTTTATTGCTTTTGTGTATTTTATGTATTTTATTTCTTGATATTTATGGCACACAGTTCAGGCTCTTTACTGACCGCACAAACATATTGGTCCTAAATTATTGCTGTGTTTTATTAACCCTCCAAGGATAGCTTTTTTGTTGGTATGTTTGTTGTGTGCCAATTGTATTTTTTTTTACCAGTGCCAGGGCTCTGGTTTTAATCTCTTTGGTGTTCAAAGAATATACAACAGGATGGATGCAGGGTGGGAGGCAAGAGGCCAGCGACAGACTCAGCACACGCTGGTCCGGGTCAATAGATCGCACATAAAGCAAATTATGAATATAGGACTGTAAAATACACCAACAAGGACTAGGTGCTCAATGCAAGTGGCGAGAGCTTTCATCCTACTGCTTACTGATTTCATCCTGAACACAGTCACCAGGACAAGCAGACAGAGTTTAATAACTGTGAGTTCCCAGGATTACTCACGTTGCAAAGAATTTAGGAGCATCCACAGTGTAATCACTGCTTTATTTGCACAGTTATGTTTGTTTTCAGGAAATGTAGAGGAGGCAGGAGGAGATTTTGTATAGAAATCATTATTGAATATACTGACAAAGATGTATAAAAAATTACTTTTGTGACACTTTCATGAGACGCTGTATACAAATGTAAGAACTCACAAAACATTTTGTGTTTGTTCAGAATGAATAAACAGTGACAAACACATGTAATGATTTGTCTATTGCATAATGTTCCCTGAGGATGCATTTATCATTAAACAGGCCATGGTGAGCAAAAACAAAATGGTTTTAATGAGTCCAGTTTATGATGCCAACACCAGAGAATTTTGGTTAATGACCTTGACTTTAACAAACAAACCATTTACTGTGTAATCTTCAGACTAATTAATCTCAATTGCACCTATTAGGAATAAAAACAATTAAAAATGGAGGGAAATGGGTGTGGGTGTGCATTCAGTCGTTTCATTTAAATTACACCAGCTTCCAAAGGGCCGCAGGGGAAACGCCAGAAGTGCTTTTCCTTGATACTCCACCAAGTGTCCTCTGACTACCTTTTGTTTAATCAAATGACATGTTTAAGCTCTAACCTACTAGTTCTGCTTTGTTTGATAAATTGTAGGCCTTCTTAAAGGACTTACAAACACAATAATTTCCATTCAGACTTTAAAGTCAATTTACCATTGGCTACTGTTTGTAGCTGTTGTTGTGGAGAGATGTTAGAGTGATGGGGCTGCCACATAGTCAGGCGCCCCCTGAGCAGTTAGGGGTTTGGTGCCTTGCTCACGGGAACCTCGGCAGTGCCCCGGAGGTAGATTGGCTCCGCTCCAACTACCAGTCACTCTGACTGGTCTGTGTTGGACTTGAACCGCCCCCCGGTTCCCAACGGTCTGAGCAAAAACTCTTTTTGTGACTATAGAACTCTAAAGCTAGGTTTAAATTACAGGTCTCATTTCAGTGGATATTTTATTTGTAATTATTTGTAATTATATTATTTTGTCCAACATGGTGCTCATTTGAAACATTGACAGATGTGCATGCAGTAAAAGCTATCAATGACATGCATGCTTAGCCCATTGAATGACTTGCATATGTTGTTCATGGTAAACTTTGACTTTTTGGTTTTGGTTTTGTGCAGTCACAAAGAGTCACAATTACACATTTTAATTATCCCTCTGCTCATATTTTCTTTGAGCACTGCACTGAACTGCAGCACAAAATGTTTCTGTTTAAGCAGTTAATATTCATCCATCCTGTGTCTACAGAAGTATGATTGACGTTTTTATAAATTTTAAAAAGTCAAAAAAGGTTAAATATTCATCCTAGAAAGTGATATAACATAATGGCAACATACATATCTGAGCATATCAGTTCATTTCTCTACATATCACTTTCTCTCTTGAAAGTCTTAAAGAATTTGAAAGAACCAGAAATAAACAAAATAACAAACAATTTAAGTCAACCTATGTTTTCATATGGAGGGCGGTTCATTGTGGTGTAATGAACCCTGGGAACTAGCTTAGCTAAACTTAGTTCATTATGATCATTATGAAATTGCATTTCTGATGAGGAACAACCAGCACACTGACTTAAAAGCTCTGCAAGTACTTCAGGTAAACACAGTAATGAGACCTTCTGTTCTATCAGACAATTTATGAGGAATATAAATGTGACATACAGTAAAATAAAGTCAAGGAGTGTTTCAGATAGGAGCGTTTGGCGTAACAGATAAGGGTGAGAACAGTCAAATGTACAAATGTCACTGAATAACATGCAAATACAACCAAGTATATTTTATGTCTCAATACCAGTAAGTGGGCATATATGGTTACAAAAGAATTGGGACATGTATTTTATTCACTTGTTGAATTTCGCAAGCATTTAAATAATGGCAGAACATCAAATAAAGATAAATATGAAGAAAAACATGCTGAATAATAAGGAATGAATAATATGACACTGCAAATGTGTGGAAACCTGGCTGTTTTGAAATGCTGATGAATCAGACAAACCATCCCTGTCTCACCACAAACACACACACACACACACACACACACACACACACACACACACACACACACACACACACACACAGTCCTGCCTGTTTCCTGAGAGTATTAAAACCTTCCACAGATTGTTTTTGGATGGAAAGGAAAGTTGTCAAGGGCTTGTTTTCATTCTTTGGACCAGTACCAGGGCTCTGGTTTTAATCTCTTTGGTTTTCAAAGAATATACAATAGGATTGATGCAGGGTGGGAGGCAAGAGGCCAGCGACAGACTCAGCACACGCTGGTCCGGGTCAATAGATCGCACATAAAGCCCAACTAAGAAAATGCTGAATATAGGAATGTAAAATACACCAACAAGGACTAGGTGCTCAATGCAAGTGGCGAGAGCTTTCATCCTACTGCTTACTGATTTCATCCTGAACACAGTCACCAGGATGCTGACATACGACAGAACAATAAAAGTAAAGGGTGCCATCAGATTCACAATACTAGAAGTTGAAGCCACAGACCACTGCAATGTGTAATCATTACAAGCGAGTCTAAACACAGGTGCATAGTCACAGAAATAGCTGAACACTCTGACCGAATTGCAAAAAGACAGTCGAGTCATGATTGCCGTGCTATATGCTACTCTGCCCAGACTGTAAACCCAAGTCAGGCCGACAATACAAGACATGATCGGCAGTGTGTTGAATGAGTTCTGACGCAAAGGGAAACATATTGCGATCAACCGGTCATAGGCAAGTATAGCAAGTGCACATGACTCCAGAGATATAACAGAATAGTAGACAAACATTTGTAACAGACATAGGTTGAATGGAACAAAGTTGTCCTTAAAGATGAATGTTTTAATCATGCTGGGAATAGTGCTTGTGTTTAAGATTACATCAATTACTGCGAGGTTGACAACAGCCAGAAATTTTGGAGTGTGTAAGCCGTGGTCTCGGGCAATTATGTAGATCAATAAAATATTGAACACTAGTGTAACCACATAGACAAACGCTAGAAAGATGATGTAGACACTGATGTAGGAAAATGTCTCAAATCCGATGATATAAAAGCCTGGAGGATGAATGATGACAGAGTTGTTTAAAACAGTCCTGAGAAAAGACATAGTTGAACTCCACAGGCTGCGTGCTGGAGGACGGCTTCTGGTCCACGGTGCGGAAAAGCTCTCCAGTCTGAAAAAGAGGAAAACAGTGCATCTTATTTCTTGTCAAGTTACTCTTTCCAATCACATACTTCAAACGAACCCATGTACACTTCTGCGTTTGGCATGAAACCAGATTTTCTCATCCTGAGTGATGAATATAATGTATCATCATTAAGTCAAACACGTAACAGAATACAGTGTACTTCTGGCTCACCTGTTCTGTTGATGATCGTTTTACACAATGTGACTCCATATGATGCAGACTCCAATAGCAGCCATTGAATGCCTGCATGTCTGACCTGCATACAATGGAAAATATACCCTCTTCATAAATCTCTAGAGATAGCATGCAGTCTTCTAATTAAGAATAATACTGATGAACAATACAGTAATGAACAGGGCCCCATTACTGAAATTGCAGGTTTATCCATGGAGTGTATTGTCTTCCAACTTGTCTTGCAGACAAAACAAACGTAATTATTGTTTCTGTAATTCTAAGCACCTCATTACTCTTTATCTCAAGAGCAAGAAAGTGCAATCAGCAATGTTTGGAACAAAAATGTAACTTATATTCACATACATATCTAAATTGTTTGACTCCTAGTTTCATCTATAAGTCAAACATCACCATTTTGAAATTAATTATAATCAAATTATAGGCCAGTTTTATTCTTGTCTTTACAAATATTAGTGATTTAAGCAGACCTGTATTTCCATCAGACAACATTAATAACTTAGATTGTTGTACTGTTAAGTCCATGTGTTAAGAGACCTGTCAATCGAGTGGGAGTAATAATCAATTTTGCCTTTTAATAAGGAATTAATAAACAAATATATATGAAATAATATAGCCGCAAGAGGCAGTTCAAGCCAACACAGACTGTTAGAAGTTTAATGTTTTTCATCTGGTCCTGGTCAAATGTGGCCTAAACGTAACAAAAATAGTGAAATCTCTCTTTTTTGATCTGATCTGATTCATAGTATGATTCATGTTATGCCACACACATTTTTTGTCCTTGTAGCGCCCCCTAGCAGTCTATTTGAAGGAAAATTTCAGGGCATGTTTCAGGTTTTTATGTGGAAAATATTCTTAAGTTTTGTGATGATTGGTCCAACGGTTATTGACTTTGGTCTATGTATGTGCTGCAAATAAGATATCAACAAGCTTTAAACAACTTTTGATAAGCTTCGTCCAATGATCCACCAAAAATTTGGTAGCAATCAGACCTACGGTTTAGGAGGAGATGTCAAAAATGTGTTTTTAAAAAAATTCTAAATGGCTGAAATTCTAGTTAGGCAGACTTGGTGGTCCAAGAGGCTTTTTTGTAGAGCACATTGAGCTGGACTTGTGGGCATGGCCTGTAATTACAGCAACAACATGTGGCCGATTTGGCTCATATTTCTGTGGAAGGATGCACATCATTTCCAGTTATTTGGCCAAGTTTTGAGTTTCTAGCTCATTCCAGCTCACGGGAATTTGAGCCGCAGCATAAGACAAATAATATACAGTGACTTGATTTAACTGTCCTTGCTAGTAAGCCAGTTTCAGTGAGACAGCAGAGTCAAAGGTAGATCTACCCTTGATATAACTGTCATCATGATTTTAAGAGAATGTGTACTTTGCTCATAAATATTTACACTCTTGTTAGTACATAAGTAAATCTGATTTAGGAAAAGGGCATTACAGATGAACAGTTCCTAAATCAATGTTTCTCTCCTAATTACACAAGCATCCTAACGTCCCAATATCTTAAATAAACTGTCCTAACTTTAGGATAGCCATCAAGCTGTCATATTCCAAGGAGGCGTGGCATGCCCTTTTGTGTAAACTGACCCAAAACCTAATTTTTCTGTAACATTTGGGTGATTAGGAGAGCAAATCTTATCATTGATTTAGGCTAGTGTATGCATATTTATTGTACAATATAATTCATACTGTAATTTCACATGCACATTTTCCTTTTCCTGTTCATCTTTATGAATTAAGACTCAATGTTCATTTCTGTTTATTACTGAAGGTTTAGAAATCCATCCACAATTTATGCTGCTGTGTCCATCAAGCAGCAGCACATGTGGATGGGGTCTTCTTTGGGCAGGTGGGCTATGACCTGCTTTCCCTAGTCCAAAAACACCTCAGAGTTGATCCATCTATTGTCTTATATTCTGACAAGGGTGTTGTTTGGTGCCCCAAAACACCAGTCAGCCCGGAGCCTTTTTCCTTTGAGTATGACAAGTAGCGGCCCATACTCTCCTGCTGCATTGAGACACGCCAGCAGCGTTGTTGTTTCTCCCCTCTCATTTGCAGTGATTTCAAAGCAGGTCGATCCTACTTCAGCCAAAACTCTTGTAGACAGGAAGTGGTCCTGTAGGCCTGTTTATCACACATGTGTCCTGGGAGGTCCTGGATCCCGAGCTCAGTAATCATTTCGCTGTAAGAAGCAAACCACTTTCTGTTTCACACAGAAACAGGGTTAAAGTTCTCCAGCTTGCTCATACTAAGGCCTGGGTTTCTCTTTAGAAATCCTTGAAACCAGTAGTGACCAAACCCCCAAACCATGATAAAGACAAGATGAAGTACGATAAGATAGGATCCCTAAAGTTAGTTAGGATTTTCTTTTGTAATACCAAATTGGGAAAATCCTATCGTAGACTCTTCCTGTCTTAACTTAAAACTTAAGATAGAAAGTTTCTGTAATACAGAAATCTCTTGACCAGTCAGGTCCCTCAATTGTCCTGATGTAAGCCAGAGATGGTGCTGGTCTAGACCTTATTGACCTATCATGATTAGAAAGAAGACAACATCATTGTTAGTTTCTAAACCTAATGGCTTGTGGCTGAAGTTTGTTGGAAAGTTCAAAATGCAGAGTAGGTTTATTTCTCGACAAAGAGAGAACAAAACTATTAACATTAAATCAAAAATTCCAACAGAAATTGTGTGTGATAACTTAAATCAAATAATGCATGAATACAGGAAACACACAACATGGCTGAGGAGGAACAAAGAATGAACCAAGGGAGGGAGGTGGGATATTTAGCCTCTTGTTAGGTAAAGTGATTATAGTTGAGCAACTTTAGACATACGCCATCTTAGATGATGGCTCAGAAAAATCTATTATTCTACCTGGTAAACATCTAGAAGTTAAGGGCGACTGCAAGGTCCTCAGTCTTAAAACCATCTGACAGTTCTGCAAGTGTAAGGAGCCACAGTAGCTTTCCATATATCACCAGCAGGAGACCTGTCAACAAGATATCATTTTCACTGTTAATGAACTTAGTTTGATGGATCATTCCTGTTCAGCTGCTGCACTACAACTACGTTACCCTCACCTCAAGAGTTTACCCTCGCCTCAGCTCAACAGAGTTCAGCCACTTATTCTCATTGGACCTGATCATCCTCATCTCGTCAATCCCATTGAACCTGTGCACACTGGCCCTCCAGGAGCCCCATCCGGAGTCTGTACAGCTTTTGGATGGGCTATGCAAGGGTCTTCAGGGCTGAACCTGCCTACCTCACAAGGGCAACTTCTGCACTGAAGGATCAAACAGCTGTATCATAGAATGTCTGAGGTTGAAGCACAGTGTAATCAGTAGCTGACGTGGAGACAGGAATGAAAATAAAATAAAGCTGCTCTGCGTTTTGAACTTGGACTCCTGCCTCATCCATGGGTCTCTCAAACACACCTACCTACTAGGCATCACGTTCAGAACCTAAGATTATCGCACACAATTCCTGTTGAGATATTTGATTTAATGTTAATAAGAACTATAAATCTTTATATGACTTGAAGTGAGTGAAAAACAAAAAAATGTATAATGCACCATCTTCTCTGAGGGGGCAATTATCATCAAACAGTACGTAATGACTCAAGGCAAAAGGACTTTCTGCTGCATCTAACACCTTAGAGTCTTTCTAATGAACCCAGTTTGAGATTTCATCATCCAAGAACGCAAGTTAATGACCCTTACCTTAACAAACAAACCATTTACTGTTTAAACATTTGCCTAATTAATCTCACCTGCATCTATTAGCAGGTCTTGCAGTCTCATATTTGGAGGGAAATTGAAGGGAAATTGGGGCCCTGTGCACTGCCAGCTTTTCACCAAGAGTATCTCTTCAGAAACAAGTTAAGTTTCTTACAGTACAGTAACAATACAGTAACACATCATTTGATATTTTGATCTCCCATATTCAACCATGACTAATAAAAATACAATACTAAGTGAATGACTATGTACTGTTAAATTATGGGAAAAATAGAGATAGAGATAGAAACATTCATTCATTCTCTTAAAAAAACTTACACACTTTGTTTAAACTTGGAGTGTATGACATAACAAAATGTAACGACATTGACAATGAATACTATTTCCCAAGAGGGCTTTTATCACCAAACAGGACACAGTGACCCCAGACAATAGGATTCTCTCCTGCTTCTTTGACTCCTGGGAACCCTGCTAATGAGCCCTAATTGTGATGTCATTACCAAAGGATGCTGGTAAATGCCTGTAACAAACAAACCTTTTACTGTTCAGACTTAAGCCTAATTAATCTCATCCGCAAACATTAGGAGGTTTTTCACTATCGCAATTACAACTGTAATGAGAAGGGACTTTTACAGTGATATTAATGAGTCATTAATGTTCTTGAAAAGCTCATTGTCTAATAGTCACCTCCACTCTGAAGGGCTGTAGGAGTTAGGCCTGCAGTCTCAGCCCCTAGAAGCCTATGATGCCCTTTCTGAAGTCGCCTTTCTATTATTAGTAGGCTAATAACTTTAGATTGTGTTCACAGTTACTTGCTGCGTTGGCACTGGACACAAACAATGTACTGCAAAATCATCAAAATGAACGCAATTCATTGGATACTGGGCTGACAGCTCTCAAGACATCTAGAAACTAGTTGTGTGCAGCAGAAAATTCTAAATTCTTCTTAACAACCTGAGAAAAGAAAAAAGTTGTTGGTTATGATGTTCTGGGTAACCACAATCAACCAAAAATGTACCATCTGATGTTATTTTAAAGGTATTTAAAGCAAGGTGTACGTGAGCTTTCAGAAACGTCCCTCTAAAACAGCAATATGTTATAAAAATGGTAAAAAATATAGGTGGCACTAGCAGTGATGTAATGCCAACTATTCAATGTGACTTTAAGGATCCACCTCATGTCCAGATGTTTGTGAGTAAACGTATGAAAACCAGGAATAATGCAGGGGGGTTGCTAAATTTGTGAGGGATAATAATTAGGAATGCACCAATCCAACTTTTTCTCTCCCAATACCGATTTTGATACCTCAGTTCAGAGTATCTGCCGATATCGAGTACCATTCTGATACCAGTGCTCTCTTTTCCCCAAATTTAAAATCTGTATGCCTCACTGCACATGACTGATTGGGACTGTTTTTATGTAGGGTAACATGAGACCAGAGGTTGCTATGGCACTAAAAGCAGAGTCAGTGGCCAAAGGAATATAATGGATAAAGTATTTTTTAAAATGACATTGACAAAGAAACTGTATTTAATGTAGATCGGACGCAACTGGCAACCTGATCCGCTCAATCAGGTCAGTATCAGGGCTGATACTGATCTGGTGTATCGGTGCATCCCTACTACTAATCTGGCTTCCTATGTAATGTGTATTTAATTCATGTCATATTAAGCTAAAATATCTTTTTGGTAGTCATTAACTGTTTACCACCCACTGTTCTGCCCATGGTACACTGGCACGATGTAGAACTTTAACAGACTGCTAGTACTATGAGGTTACATGAATATAAACATGTAATAAATGTATCTCTATTTATTTGTACACTAGATTCGACTCTCGACAGTGTGTACAACTGAAACCTTAAAAATACGGTGTCTCCATACTTTCAAAGCAGTCTGGAAGTCCAACAATGTAATACAACCTTAAAAACGTTTTGCCCAAATTCATCACAAGGGTCTGACAATCAAAATTTAGATTGGCCATCGTGAAAAAGTGGCGAGAGTGTTAAAGGATCAAGGAGACTTTGAAAATAGGGAAAGTTAGTGATAAGGCCCAGCCAAGAGCCCAGCATGATCCATGAGAACAAAGCAGATAAGAGCTGTCTTCAGTAGTTTATTGTAGTGTACAAAGTCAGAAAAACACAATATAAAGTTATAAGCTAAGGAAGGGCCATTTGCTCAATGCTAAAATTGCACAAAAAGAAATCTGTGGTTAAAGACAAATGTCTCAAATGTCAAACCCACACTAAAACGTGAAGTGAAGGAACTGTGCTAAACTGCTGTTTTAATATCACTTCCTGTTTACACAACATGAGAAGACTGGGTACACATTCTTTTTAATTAGTTACAGAGGATTGTAACATTAAGCTTTCATATTATGAGAGTTTACAGGAAGGGGGGCTATTTGATGGTTTGTAGGTCTGTTTTAAATTAAGTTTCAGGTTTTCCTCAAAATGTAATGTTTCTTGGAAATATCTGCATTCCCACTTTCCCACACATTTTTAATGAATTGGGGAAGAGAAGAATTAGGCAAAAGGTTCAACAGTAGAGGGTTTCTTTGTTTGCAGACAAGGTCATTAAGCTTCGTTCCCCGGTGATGTGATCACGATCGGGACTCATTAGAGAGACTCTGAGGAGTTAAAGAGGCACGATCCTTTTGTCTTGGGTCATACTGTACATCTACGACAAGGCAATAAATAATGATGTGATTAATGTCTTCTGGGTTCCCTGCTATGCAACTGTATCATATGTTCAAGTCCATGCTTGAACAGTACACTGACCTTGGCTAACTTGTAATGTCATAAACCCATGACAAATCCTGTCTCGATGATTTGTACCAGGAGAGCCTGGGCTGGGCTTTGATTTATGTAGGTTATTGGGTAAAAATAGATGCCTGGACTACAAGCTCCTGATAAGGCAAGACTGAGCAACCCTTGAATTGATATGGGCAGAGAGGAGAGCTCCAACAGTGGATTTAGAGTTTCAGGACCATGGATAGCGACATATAGCACAGGTTTTGGTGTAACAGTTGGCCACAGGCTGATAGGAGGGGTTTCAAAGTGTCTACATTTTATGTGAGAATAACATACAATAATAACAACCTTCTCCTGCTGTTAACTCAGAGTACCTATGATTTATGGCTGTACCTAAACTGTCTGATCTACATTTTTTTTAATCCTGACGTTGATTTATGATTCTTTTCGCTTCAAGGTAATGGATATAAAATGAGCACTAGATATAATTGACTTTCTCTGGGGAGTCAGTGACAGTGAAGTTAATTGACTTGAATATTGCAGAAAATCTTAGCAGTACCAACTATCACCCCAAACTTCACATTTATCACCCAAAAGTGAGATTTACTGTATATAAATGTATTTTTCCCTGCACTCATAACACTTGCTGTATAATGTAAAAATCTTTAGAATTTGTGTGAATTTTGCATTTATGACCAACATAATATGATGAAAATCCATATAGTATTCCCTTTACCATCAGACAAGTGCCTTCAGAAAACACAACGCTCTCCTGACCCTTTGACTCCGGGAACTTTCCTAGTGAGACTCATTTATGATGTCATTATCGGAGGATGTTGGTTAATGATCTTGCCTGTAACAAACAAAACCTTTTACTGTTTAGACTTCAGCCTCATTAATCTCATTTGTAAGCCTTAAAATATAATACAAGTATTGCAATTTTGTGATAGCACCACCGTGTGGCCAACATGGGGAATTGGCCTTGTCTCAAAAGAATCACAGATACCAGATTTGCAAACATGTTCAGCATTATCCTGTCAATCTGAAAAAATACAAAAGAGATCCTATATATATATACTGTATGTATACAGTATACAGTATATATCACTGCTTGTACCAGTAATAAGAATATCACACTCTACTATATTTTTTTAATCCTATATTTAAATGATTATCGGTAAGATGACTCTAAAAAGCTTGGTTGTGACTGAGATTTTAAAGCCTGACTTCTGTGTTCTGGTGTCGGTGTAGATTATGCTACAGAACAGTTAGATATCATAGCATATACATGAAAAATAAAGATAATAATAAGCCAAATGTAGCCAAATGGCCACAGGGGGGCAGTCGTTGACAGTTTAACCATTTTAATGGTAAAGGCCAAGAAGGGTGCAAAAAGTAAGTGTGCACTCAAATGCACACTGAATGACATAATAAGGTTGTACTCATCTGAACAAAATAAACTACAGAACATAATGTTGGAGCTGAATGCATCCGTTTAGTATTATATTATCAACAAAGTTTGTCTAGTCGTTGAGTGGATTTTGCTGTCAGGGATTTTATGTGAGTGTGGTAAAAAGATTAAACCATTTTGACAAAATTGCACTATCTGCAGGTGCTTTACAAGACTTCAGCTTTGTTCTTTAAAGTTTAAAATACAAATATAAATGGGTGAAAGTATTGTACTGTAATGGCTTGTACTGTGGTTGCATGTTGAAATTCAGGTTATAATAGTTGGCTTGAGACTGTACTGAGAGGAAAGAGCTCTTCAAATGCTCAGAAAGTGACAGACAGGTTGTCAAAGCAGATGCTGTTTTCTCTGAGGTAATGGGCCGATGTTATGAACGGTCAGAGGATAGACTGCTTCTCTTGAGTGAAGGACAGCATGAAATATTCAAACTGGTGAGACGGCATTTTTTTCACAGACATTTGAAAGAGAAGCTGCGCATCACATATTCGTACTGCTCAAACAGACTCGCTGGCAGCTAATTAGCAGAGCTACAGTAGATGGTGGTGTGATTAAGTGGAACGAGATTTAATGAGCGCTAAACATTAAGTAATTAGGATGAATAATTGTCATAAGGCATTTAAATGCTTTCTTATCATCTTTTAGAATTGCATCAGTGATTTAAAAAAAGTATGAAATATATTTGTGTGTGTTACTGTAATTAAGGCAATGCCACAGTGATGTGCTTTTGTCAAATGTACCACAGAAAATGAGTAAATGATTTACAACCTAAGTAAGAAATGTAGAGCTGTTTGTCTGATAAATAGATAGAATAAATATAATTCTGTTTAGAAACACAAGCATATGAATGCTGTGTGTACTTAATACAGAATGCAGTTATGTGAAAGCCAGGACATTACCCATAATTGGTATTTTTGACAGCCGATTAGATGAGAATTTATCTTCATCTGAAGAAGAATAGTTTCTTAAAATGGATATTGTACAGTGTCTTAGGGTCACTGTATATTAAGTGACCCATATTCGTAAAAAAAAGACGTGCTAAAACAAGGTGGACATAGATTAATAAACATCTGCATGCCAATGTTTCTACCTTCACTACTGATTTCAAGATGTCATGCAGGTTTCAAACTCAGACACGAGCATGGCTTAATAAATCCACAACAACTGTACACCTCAGACATCTAATTATTAATTCAAATATTGATGGAGTGATTCCTGGTTATATTTCCTACTTGTCCTTGAGAGGACAGCCCAGCCGGTAAAAGCTTAATTAATACCTCTTAGCAGAGAGGCAGCTACTGAAGGGTATTCAGTGCCGTAGACAGCAACTTGTAAAAACTGCTGTGGGTAAGGTTTTTATGAAATGAGGGTACCATAAGGTCATCAGCAAGTTTGTCTGTGATGCACAAAGAGGCACCCATGATTAGTTGAGTTCTCGGTTCTATGAGATTCACATTTTGATAACTACCCTGGTGCCTGGGTTATATCTTGTGCATCAGCGACACCTTTTCAATCACTCCGTTAACCTGGGATGTGAAGGATATTAGTGATTCTTGTTAACCGAATTATCTAATCCAAAATGAGCACCTGTGCTCCTTGCTGGAAAGAACTTGATTGAAATTAACGTGTGAAATCGGAGGAATTAATATTTGTCCTACAGTGAGAGATTAAGGTCAGAACTCTCTCTGTGTATCTTTCTCACAAGCTCATTCCATGCACTGACTATTTCCTCTCAGAAATCGACAGGCAAGTCAACGGGTTTAATTAGTGTATAAATCTGAGACACCTGTACAGCTTATTACGACAGAATCTGTTCACCTGGTCAAAGGCCAATTGACCAGCCGACTGTGGTTATCCACAGTCCAGGATGAATCAAAACCACATTTGAGCTTAGAGGCCAGACAGAAGTTCACAATATCATACTTCAGTGCATTGGTTCCCATGGTTTGTAATTACACTGCTGAGTAGCCAGAAAATGGGAATATTGACTGGAGTAGTGCAGATGTAAGATGGGATTGATCTCCCAGTTTGAGATGCATGTTAATTCAGTCAGTACTTTTATGATAGTCTCCATTGGACTACGGCATGTGAGATTTGGATGTGTGAAGCAAGTCAACAAAATAATATGATGACATGTCAAATGTATGGTATTCCCTGAGGGTCCATTTATCATCAAACAGGACATGGTGACCCCAGACAAAAGAATTCCCTCCTGCCTCTTTGACTCCTGGGAGTCTTTCTAATGAGATCCATTTATGATGACATTATCACTGAATGCCAGTTAATGACCTTGCCTGTAACAAACAAACCTTTTACTGTTCAAAGTTAAGCTTAATTAATCTCATAAGAACGTGTTAGGAGCCCCAAGCCCACACTCTAATAATTAAAACTGGAAGGGAATTTGCACACTGATAATGAGTCATTAAGGTTTTAAGTAAGTAAACATGGTAATTGTCAAATGGCCAGCCCTTTTCTGACACATGTTCAGAGCTGTGTGTGCTTCAGCAGTGGTTTAATGAGCCTTCGTTGACTTGGCTTATTCTCTTGCGGGAATCCCCGTCACCATCTTAAGTGACGTTCCAATCCTCCAAAATCTGAAGTCTAATCTCAAGCTGACTTCGGTGAGATCAACCCTTTAAGGGCTGAGAGAAAGGGTGAACAATGACAGACAGTAGAGGAGCATATTTGCCCAGAATGCATTGTGATTTTTCACAATTTCCTCTGTACTGTGGAATATCAATTGATACATAACATAGGGCTGGGTATGGTTTGAAATTTTTCAGTACCGGTGGCAACACGATATCGAAGTTCCAGTGCCGATATAAAAACAATAATTTCTTTGATACCTCACAATGAGGTTTTTTTTCTAATGAACAAAATATCAATCTTAAATTAATCTGTGTTTAATTTTAACACAAAGCAGCCGTACAAGAACATTGCCTAAATAAAACAGTCTAAAATGAGCAAAGTTAATATTTCAAGATTTAATCAAAGAATAAGTTAATAAGACTAAGAATCTGATCAGACATTCAATGCCAGCTTTCGGTACTCAACAGTTTTCCATACTAGAGCTACACCGCAAAATTGAACAGACTGATATACTAGCCAATATTAGCTTATTGCAGATTCAGTAATCACCAGACTATAAACTAGAAGTTCATGTCACATCATGAACTTCTCACATTCCGCTTCCCAGGACGCCAATTTCACCTGGGCAGGCAACAAACATTTACTTACATTTGTGTGACTGCACCCATAGTGGCTTCACTGCAACTTCTAGTCTGAAACAACCAGTGACGCATGTGTAAAGGTAACGATCTTCTTCCATCAGTGGTTGATGGGCTGTGAGACATCAGACACTCAGACAACTCATTATGGTGAAAATGTTTCTATGGAGACAAAATGGAGGCCATTTAAGTAGTGGCCTGAAGTTCAGATGCTTAGATATGATTAAATTCTCTGATAGCAGCAGCTGTTCAACCATAAAGATAATATTTTCACCTTCATTTTAGACATCTCCCCTAGTTTGCAGTTGGGCTTTGGCATCCCAGACACTCATGTATAGAGCAAGACGATGAGTCATCGTTTTGCATAAGGCAAGGACATTTGGTGCCTGGACTAAAGAACTCTAATGAATCTTTTCTCTACTTCCCTTTTCTTTATCTTTCTTTTTACTGGGCTCAGCTTAAACCCTGTCTCTGCGTCCTTACAAAGTCACTCAAGTGGATAAAGTCATTTACCTGTATGAAGAGGAGCGAGAGACGGGAATAGACAGACAGAGAGAGGGAGGGTGTGTCGTGTAGGGCAGAGGGGAAGTCTTTGACAAATACTGTATTTGTAAGGAGAACGTAGCAAAACTTAAGAAGAACAAAGAAATGGAGCAATGCCAAGTGAAGTGCACGGAGAGTGCAGAGTTGAAGCCTGAATAGTCTGAAAAGACAAATTCAGTCTTGTTTTTTTGGCCAACAACAGAACATTGTGTTGCTTCTGCCTCTTTATTTTGTCCCAGAATCCCCCAAAATATAAAAAGCTGATGGTTGAAGAGAGAAATACCACACAGGGGAAAGAGAGAGAAGATGGCAGCTTGAAGATTGTTAAAGTAACAAAGGAAAGATTATTAAATATCAGTTACATACAGTGAATGTCCGGTGTCCATTTAACTGAACATATGGAGCAAAATTGCCGAAGAGACAATGTATTCTTTAACATTAAAACAGAGTGACAAAGACTCTAGTGTGTGTGTTGGGTGTGTGTGTCTGTGTTTCTAGCTATTTGAGGCCAGATATTTTCAGATATTATCCAGATATTTTGTTTCATTCTTTCTATGTCTATACGAGATAAACATTATCATCTCTATGTTTGGGGTTTTCCTGCCCAATTCACCTATTTGATGGCGGTTTAATTTGGATAATCAAATGTTACTCCAATCTCACTCGGTTAATTATTAGATGACAAAAAATGTATGTGTTCAATAACGTGTCACTTCACTATTCGATGCATAAGATTAACCCATAACTCTAAGAATTACCTCAACAAATGCTTTTGACACAGTCACATTACAGTATGTGCTACATTATAGACATTTATAGGTAGTTGCACATCAACAATGGACTGTTTAAATGAAGCCTAGAGACATATTTAGCCACGGCGTGGCTCTATAGCTGAAATATCTCTATGCCATGAATTTTTCTACGGACATTCATGATCCCCAGAGGATAAATCATACAGACTTTGGTGATCCCCTGACTTTTTATCAAGTGCCATCATCAGGTCTAAATTTCAGTTTGGTCAATATTTTGGTTTATGACCAAATACCTGCGAAACTAATGACATTCTCTTCAGCCTCAGCTGTACTTTGTGTTTAGTGCTAATTAGCTAGTATGCTAATACGCTAAACTAAGATGGTGAACATGGTAAACATTATACCTGCTAAACATCAGCATTTTAGCATTTTCACTGCAAGCATGTTAGCATGTTGACATCAGTATTTATCTCTAAGCACCAATATGACTTAGTACAGTCTCACAGAGCTGCTTTTTTGGGCACTGTCAACATATTTCTTCTCAGCTATTTGAGGCATGGTTTCAAGCCATTTAAGACCTTTAGCCAACTGATTGCCACTCCATACACTGCAGACAAAGTCCCGGCCAACAGTCACCAGGTGCTTGTTGCCTGGACTCATGTCCAAGTCTTCAATCTCCCCCTCATGCGCGTTGAAGACAAACTTCTTCTTCAGGGATGGAAACTCCCAGACTCGGATGTGTCTGTCTCTGCCTCCTGTCAGCAGAAGGCTCAGATCAGGACCGAACCTGACCACCTTCTGGAGTGGGTCATGAGGGTTCGGGTCTGACTGCACTTCAGCCAAACCAGTCACAGAAATGTGAGCCGTCTCATCCTTCATATCTAACATATCTCCAGATGCTGCAGCACCATCCTGTCCACCTTCGTCTCCTTTCCCAGCTCGTCGCCTGGCATTACCCTGCTGCATGCTGTTCCATGCATCTTTAACAGAGGCTGTGGCTTAGTGGTAGAGCATTCGATCCCTGCTTCCCCCAGCCCATGTGTCGAAGTGTCCTTGGGCAAAACACTGAACCCCAAATAGCTCCGGATGTGTGAATGATTAGTTAGCAGTTAGCATCTGCCATCAGTGTGTGAATGTGATATGTAGTGTGAAGCGTTTTGAGTGGTCGGAGGACTAGAAAGTTGCTATACAAATACAGTCCATTTACCATTTATATTTCTCACAATAATTTAAACATTTAAAAATATGTGCATATTTTCATCATGAAGTTTTTTTTCAGTCCCATCCTTGTAGATACCTTGTGTGGATGTCTTTGCTGTGTATCTCTTAAACTCTTTAAGCGCCATCCTGTAACTGTATGGAGCCCTGTTGAACATATCTCAGAATCATTTATGAATATACATTAAGTGTATGATGTCAGTGAGTCAAGTCAACATCAACAATGATTAGGTTTATCTCCTCACCCTCCATATACAACATGGCAGTGCATGGTACGCTGTCAAGTCACCTGATATAACAATTTGATGTCACTGTTATGTAAAGGTGCCTCCTACACTGTTGACAGTGAAATACTCTCATCAAGAGTGTACAATGTGGAACTGAAAATGATGATTAACACCAAAATACATGAACTATCTATCTATCTATCTATCTATCTATCTATCTATCTATCTATCTATCTATCTATCTATCTATCTATCTATCTATCTATCTATCTATCTATCTATCTATCTATCTATCTATCTATCTATCTATCTATCTATCTATCTACTTGTTTATTGAATGTTGTTCTTAAATCTACTTATCTTAATATCTTACATGACTTTAATATTAATTAATTAAAATGCTCACACACACATTCCTACTCTCCTGTTTTTCCCAGCTTTTCATGTTTGACCTTAGTTCCAAAATCTCTGTGATCGTAATGTAGACCTTAAGTTAAGAGGGTTGATGAGCTCCAGGTTATAGAGACTGACTGCACAGGTCGATCATCATTCTCTATGGTTTATTAGCCACAGCGCTGATGAGATTAACACTGCCATATTATATCTCTCCATGCAGACCTCTCCCAGCCTTGCAGTCATTGCTGCTTTAAAAAGAAGCCGATGAGATAGTTTAGACCTTTCCTGTTGAGCTCAGGAGGTAGTGATGGTGTGACATCTTACTGTAGTTACACTTGTTCAAAATTTCACATGGAGCAGATGCACTTACTCACACCTGCTGCTAGCAAATTTACAAAAAACGTTTTACCAAATACAATAGGAAAACATTTCCCATGTTTCATGTGCAGCACAGTGCTGCATAAAGTCAACGTTTCCTGACAGTGATGATAAAATGTACTGACGTAAAGAACACTGCTAACTCACCATTTTTATTTGACCTTTTATTAATGTTTTGGTTGGTTTTCTATGCCTACAACAATCACATGCATGGTGAGATTCTGTCTCTTCCCCTTTTTCCCCTTTACTGATAAACTGACCTGGTGTCAAATAATAAACATGTGTGCTATTTTCAGAGACCATAGGCTGTTCATAAAGGCAAGGTTTGGGAACTTATGCCATGTGGTTGATGGTGAAATATGACAGTTTACTCCGGCAGCACCTGCTTGCACCAACATGGCACTCCAACAAACATACCAGCTCACCACCAAACAAACCTCATCTTACCTGCCCCAGTCTCCTTCGCTACCACTTTCCTCCCTCACCCTTTGCAATATCCACTCCCTCAGTAGATTAGAAACAGGAATACCTTGTTCTCCCTGCATGGTCTCCTGAATGCAGACAGTTAGTTTGCAAGGGCTGCAGTTCTTAGTAATTACATTGATTCACTATTTCATTCCAACTTCAAATCAGAAATTCTATATACCTTTACTGTATATTTGTCATGTGGTTAATAAGATAAATAATACTATGTTAGTCTGACACTCTGCTGTAGACTGGTTAACATGATGCTTGAAAAGCATTCCCCTCTTGAGTAGTTACTTATATACATTATGTAGAATAATAGTCTCTTATAGACATTTAAGTGTCTTTGGCTCTGTGCATATCCCAGTGTGAGAGGGATACTTGCAGTTCATTGGCCAGCTGCTGACAATGATGAAACTGCTTTTAAAAACTATTGATTTTGATTGTGACAGGACACTGCCAGGGAATCTTCCCAGTCTTTTTGATAAAGTACATCTCCAGCTCGCTATCCTTTCTCCCCTGCCCCCTCACTTTACTGCAGTGGCCTAGTGTTTCAGTAGGTTAAACAGCCACGTTGGCCAGTCTCGGGTCTGAGTCCTGCTCATAGCGGTAATGGTAGACCTCCATCTGGTCACGGCACGCCTCTCTGATGTTGTTGAGCCACCGTTTGATGCCTCTCCGGTTGAGATACAGCACCATTAGAAACACCACTCCTATCAGAGCCAAGACGATACCGAGGAACACGTATGAAACCGCCTCAAGGTTCTCGTTCATACAATCCACGTCCTCTCCCCGGAGCTTCTCCACGGGAATCCCCCTCTTGGCCTCCGGCTCGCTGCACAGGAGACGCTCTGCATCCGGGCACTGGGATGAGTTCTTCAACCAGTAGTAAAATGCCTCCAGTTCACAGTTGCATCGAAAAGGGTTTAAAGACAAGTAGACGCGTATGCGCCTTTGCTGGTATAAATTGGTTATGTTTTCCTCCCCAATGCTCTCAATTGAGTTATTTATCAGCACTAACGCGTGGAGATTATGGATATCTAATCTCACCAGGGGCATAGACTTCAGCCTGTTTCCCGCCAACTCCAGTCTGTGGAGGTTGCGCAAACTTTGTGTGCTGAGCGCATTGGAGAGCTGCGATGTGGCCGGAGGCAAAATAGAGTAATTTAGGTAAAGAGAGCGCAGCTCTAGTAACCCGTGGAAAGCCCTGGCTGAGATAGACTCCAATTGATTGTGGCTCAGATCCAACAAATGCAATCGGGGGAGACCCAGGAAGGCGTAAGGTTCAATAACCTGTATCCCGTTGTATGACAGCGACAGTATCGTCATTTCCAACTCCGTGCCGTTGGTCATGAACGCACCACGCTGTAAAGTTGAAATGTTTCTCCCTTGAGTATCAAGGTGGACGTCCACTCCGGTATGTCTCCTGGTACATCAGTGTCCTCCCCATCACGGCAGGTCACTGTCCCTGAGTCTCTGGCACAGATGCAGGTCGACGGGCAAACATCATCCGTCCTGACAGGCGAGATCAACAAATACACCACCGCTGCGTAATACAAACACCACTGATTCCAAATAGAAAAAGGACACTTTGAATTGTCGGCAGTGTAAAATATCCACATCTTCTCCCTCATTTGAATCACAAAGTAGATATATGCCGATGTGTCTTGCAAAGAAGGTGACCGACTACAATAAAGTCGAATCAGTCCGGCATCGGTTACTTTGAACCATCAGAATAGAAAAAACGCTCTTTCCATACACATCTGGGTGCTCCGAGTTTTCTGTGGGATATTTACGCATCGGACGGTGGACAACAGCCGAGTGTGGCTGCGTGGAAAGCTGCTGATCCGCGCTCCCTGGGTGGTATTTTTGACGCCTGTCACTGAGAGAGAGGAGGGGGTGGGGGGGAGAAGAGAGAGAGCGATGCACGCGAAAATACAAGTACTCCCAAGTCATCCTAATTTATAGTTATTATGTTTAAAATAGGATTAGCACACCCGCAAATAAGCTCATTTATCATGACGAGATGGTTGTAGGATAATTTAAACTCCAAGAGAGTTGGTCGTTTCCGTCCCACATTATGTTTCCATTATTACAGCCTTAATTTATGGCATCTTATTTGTGGCAAATCAGTGGCTGTAATTACGTGCGGGCAGTAGAGCCTGTTTAATGGGGCCTTGTTCAGTTCTTTGCGATTGATCACTTTTCCAAATAAAGAAAACTGGCTTTCGGAGAGTTGGCCACTCTCTCCACGTCTACAGTATAGAGTCGGCAAACAAATCAATAAGCTTGAATACATAAGCCGCTTCCAACACAGATATTTGCATGAGCATGTGGTGCTGGACTGACAAGGGACTGGTCTGTCATTTTGTCTCTGTTCATTACTAAAACAAGGAGATTTAAGCCTGAAAACAATGAGAGTCAAATAAATTATACTCTAATTAAGCAATAGGGTGGCTTGAAGCTGTGATATGAGGGCGTCAAGGCACAGTATATCTTTTATCTCAAGTGGAAACAGTGACAAAATTTAGACTATTCCTCCACCAACCAACATAAATTTGTGCTGAACGAAGTGATTAGTAAAGGACACAATAATAAGCTAGAAGCACACAGTGTATCAGTTTAATAAAATATGTTAGTGGCCAGCAAGAAAGAACGAGAAAGAAAGAAAGTCTGCTAGTAGTAAGACAGACAGTTAGATGTTCAGCACTATGGACAGCTCCACAGAGCACTACAGTAATTTGCAATTGAGTAACTTGTGTTGTTCTATGTTCAAAAGGAAGCAAGGAAAGAAGAAGCCTACAAATGGAAAGATGAAAGGAAGGAAAGAAAAAAAGAGACAGCCAGAGGTTCAGCACCATGGATAGCTCCAAATGGCAGAGCAGTGCAGTTAATTCTAGTGCAGAAAGAAAGGAAAGTGAAGAAAAGAGAAGAACTGAAGGAAGTGGGAAGGAAGAAAGTCTACAAAAACAGAGAGACCATGGATGGCACAGAGAGTTAAAGCAATTCTGGAAATATTTGATTATGGAGAGAAAGAAAGGCCATATACTACTTAACAGTATCCATTTCTCACTGTCACGTGTGTTTCTGTGTGGTCATGCATGGTCCCATTTATAATAGACATTGGATACAAAAATAACTTTCATGACCTGACCACAATCAACTAACCAAGTTCTATTCAACCCATTTGGGGTTTTCTCTTATTGGAGCAGATGCAGAGTGACAGTAAGCTGCCATTAGTCACTGAACATCCTTATTGACACCTAGTCAGGGTCACAATGACTGTTCTTTTTCACTCTTTCTCTCTGCGTGTGTGTGTTTACTGAGTGAGTGAGAGCATACAGCTAGACAAAGAGCATCAGACCATGGTGTGTGTGTGTTTTCTGTCCTGATAAAGCAAGAGGTGTATCTGCAATCTGCCTTGTATTTACATGCATATCTTTCTCTGAACTGCTCAGAAAAGGAAAATGTACAATGTGTAATAGGTTTATTTAGTAAAAAATCCACAACGCTATATATTTAGCCTATATAGACTACCGCTCAAATGTTTGGAATCACCTGTTACATTGATGTTTTTCTTTTTTCCTTCAATAATGGCTATTTTAATATTGATTCAAACAGTATAATCATACACCAAATGTATTATTTACATTTGAAAGCGTTTTAGAATAATTAAATGATTAAATCTTTCCTTTAGGCGATGTCCCCAGAGTATTGCATGAGAATGCTGTTGTAACCATTCCCACCCGCCCAAAATACTCTTCGATTTCAGTTTTCCAGTCCAGAAAAGCGTAAGTGACCCTAGATAATTTTTTTAACCACAACTGTGCAATTGGGCTAAATATTTTGGGAACCCATTTTTCCTTGGGCCCTCTGCAGTCTACCCAGTGGTTAGAACAGTTTAAACTGTGAATTGTCAGTCCATAGTATGTTCAGCTGCTATTCCGTGATCCAATTCCAATAGTGCTAACCCTAGACTAACCTATTATTTCTGTTTTGAAGTTTTAAGAATAGCTTTGCTAAACATGCCTGTTAATTCCAGCTTGTTCTAGGCACTATTAGGCATTTGCACAGATTTGAATGCTAAGCTTCTAAATTCTTTTATCAAGCTTTTGCGGTAGGCGATCCCATACTTTTGAGCGGTAGTGTATATGTACAGTATACTATGTAGCTGAAAATATGTTGACACCCCAAACATTACACCCATGTGTTTGTTTAACATCTCTTTGTGAAACCATGGGCATTAACCTGCTGCTATAACAGCCTCTGCTCTTCTGGTTTCAGGCTTTCCACAAAATTATGGAACCTACAGGGATTTGCACCCACTAAGCCAAAGTAGCACTAGTGAGGTTGGGAACTGGTGTTGGGCAACAACCTCTCTAGATCTCAATTCATCCCGATGGTGCTGGATGAGGTTGAGATCAGGGCTCTATGCAGGCCAGTCAAGTTCTTCCATAGCAAACTGGGAAAACCATTTCTTTATGGACCTGGGTTTCCACATACATTTGGCACTAGTGAACATACAGTATATTAATTCTTGTCACAAAGTTACATAATCACAACTGACACAATGATGCTATGTATAAAGGAAAAGGATCAGATATGAGACCCTCAGCAAGAAAGCAAATAACCATATTTCCCTAAATGACAAACTATTCCTTTCAAGGACAACAGGAACCAGAAGACATTTAGGCCTATAGCGTTTGTTTGTATTTAACAGGGGACAATGCACTGGGGAGTCTTGCGGATTGCAGTTCGCTGTCATGCTCAAGAGCACTAAATCTGGAACGACTGGACAGAAATGGCTGTGGTGGGGATGTAAATATAGACACTGGGAGAGAGAGCGAATGAGAAACAGAGAGACAGAAAGAGATAGAGAATGATGGAGAATGGCCTTACCGCTGGTGCTCCTGATAAGCACAAAAGGCCATATTAAGTCAGGTTGTTTTGCCTATTAAGGCATACGGGATAGTATTTCTTCTTCCAAACAAACAAGGACATCTGCTCAGTCCTCTTCTTCTCCTCTCAGACCCCATCGCTCCACAGGTGTCCGCTCTATCTGCTGGTGCAGAGAGCTGATTTAGTGGTGGCTGCTATTCACAGGCTGTTGCTGGGATATTGTTATGGTGCCCTCCTCGTGGCCTTAAACTTGACACTGAACCTCGTAATTGATTTACTCAAGGCTGCCCATCCCTATCTCCTGACTACAGTGTGTGTGTGTAAATTTGTGGGTGAGTGACCAGTTGCCAATAACCTTGGCAGTCGAGTTTTCCTCTTATCCTCTGGAGTGTTGTTATTTCTGACAGCTCTGGTGCACATGCTAAATTAGCAAGCAGCATACTGTTTTGTGTGTGTGTGTTTGTGTGTGTGTGTGTGTACGTATGCATGATTACATTTTGTGTGTGCTGTGTGTAAAATTATATGTCCACTGCAAATTGCTCCCGCGTCCCACTCTCACATTTTAATTTACTCTTTCAACCTTGCTGCGTCATTCGTCATTCATTACCCTTGTTTTAACAGCCAACCTGATCTGGCCTTCATCCTCCCTCCAGCTGGTACATGACTGACACATGCTGGACTTAATCATAATTAAATACGATCCAATAGACCCAAGCATAGGACACAAGCATACATACGCCTTGTGAAGACTGCAGGACAGTATTTAAGGCCTGAGGGTATCACAATACACGGAATAATTGGTACAGTAGGTGTAAGCTTAGATCTCCCAACATTAGAAAAGAGCCTAAACATGATGTAGTACCTTTAATGACAGAACTCACATTTACATATGTTGACCCTTGCCAAAGGGTGTTGGAGTGTGCATCTACATTTTTAGCTAATCCTCTTGACAGTGAGCTGCTTATGGACAAAGTGTGGATGGACACAATATCTTGAACAACTGTACTAATAACCCTTATGATGTGCAGATTTGGTTGTGACTGTGTCAAAGAGAAGTAATAATGTTTGAGGCAGTAGTTAGAGGTGCTCTTCTATTACACTGCATTATATTGTAAGGCGTAAAACAATTTTGTTCTTCCAATTCCCCATTCCAACTTCTCCCATAATTTGTGCTGCATTCAGAAACCCTTTCTGAAATGACCTTTAAATAACAGGCTGGTCTCTTTAACTACCATGTCAAACTGCTTTCTCCTTCCCACATTTTGCAGTATTACATTTTATGCCCTTCTTCTTACCTTTGACGGATTAGCAATGTTCATTCAAGTTTTGCATGAAAAGGACCTAAAGCTGAGGGCTAACTTTAATAAAAGTAAAAATTTCTTTCCTTCTCTGTAGAGACTCAGAGACATAACTCTGTCAGCTGTGAAAGTGACTCAAGGAGTTTTGTATGTGCAGGATCATTACTGGCTAGAGGCACACACACTTGTACTGCTGCTGTCCATTAGATGGGTGCCAGGGGACATGCTGTGGTACACCAGGGTGTTCATGGGTAACAGTAGTTTCATCTAAAATCGTCCTTAATCGTTCTTGCACTGTGTGTATGTTTGATAGTGTCCATCACTTAAAAAAGCAACCGGGGTGAGAAGTTGAAGGACCCTGTAGCTACTGTGAATGATGTGGTTTACACACACACACACGCAGGGTCTAATACTATCTATCTGACCCAACATAAAACTCTTCAGAGAGGAGTGTGGGTGTTTTGTGCTCGTAGGCAGGTGGAGATCAGGGTTCATCTATCGCCCCTGCAGACAAACTACCTCAGAGTTGAAAAGATAGTAACACATCACCAACCCTCACTCTGTCTATCTCTTGCTCTCTCCCTCCCTCCCATCCCAAATGCATTTGTCTGGTCCAGCTGTCTCTCAATCTGTCCATCTGTCTATCCTTAAACAGTACTCCACCACCGGATGAATAAGAGATGAGGAGATGAGGGAGGAGAGGAGAGGAGAGGATGGAGGTGAGGGAGGAGTGCAGTGGAGTCCAGTCAGAGCCCAGTGGGGATGAGGGTGTAAATGGATCTTGAGGAGCCGGTGTCAATTGTCACGGGACCATTAATTAGTCATTTAGACTTGTAATGGAGTGAGCCGTAGCCAGACAGACACAACCAGCCAAACAAAGCCAAGTCACTCAATCAGAGGAGTAAGTTGTGGCTGCTGATCACTCTGTGTGGCCAGAGTGGAAAACTAGAGTGATCAGAGGAATCACTGAGTCCATGTCATAACAAAACAGGATTAAACACATGAGTGGAAGATATTCTCTTTGTTGGATTCTGAGATTTTCAGAGACACTTGAAGGACTACAGTATATGTTGGATCATTTATTCAATGATAATAATAATAATAGTTATAATTATTATTATTTTATTGGAATAGCATTTTTCCAGCATTTTTCTGTGCAGTAAAGTGAAAACAAGATATAGGATACTGTAAAAACAACAGCAGTAATTTAGAGACAGGACATAAAAACATTCGATATGGGAGCTCTAAAAAAGGGTAAAAGTATTAGTAAGTTGGCACATAATAACAAAAAAAATTCTATAATATATAATAAATAAATAAAAATAAAATGTAAAAAACAAACCATATCTGGTGTAAACAAGACAGAGCTGTATATAGGCTATATAAGTTCATAACTTTATCTGGTCAGTTCTTTTCTTTATATATTATATTATTATGCAATATTTAAATAACATAATAATAGCTATAATGTAATTTTCCATTAACCATCTTACTTGCTTGAATATAATGAAAAGTTAATATTCCATTTCATGGTTGCAGATGAAGAATGTTTTCATACCTTATAGTCACAGTGATGCATAAATTCATAATTTTTCACATTACAGTCTTGACTGGGGGGTATGCACTTTCATGTGATGTATCACATTCACTCAGTGGTAATCCATAGTCCTCAAATGCTTATGATATGGAGTCTGAATGTAATGTGATCAATAGTTGAGAGGAGTGGTGAAGATCATATTCACACACTTTCCTCTCTGAACAGACCTTTGAATTCATTACATATCCAGGTAATTCAGCAGACATACATGGCTTTCTGTATATTTTTAACACCCAAAAGTCCTAATGGCTTTACACAGTTAGTATTACACAAAAATGACTCCTCCAGTAGTCGGTTGGATTAATTTACATCTCCTCCCAGTCCATAATGAACATTAAGTAACATTAGTCTCTGTTTAGATTAAATTACAAAACGGTTGATATCTGATGTTCAGGTGACCGCTGTTTGTCCTTCTGGCTGTCGTTGACTGATGACACCGAGGTCCCCATGGCAGTTAAGACACTCCTGCTGAAGGGTAAAGTGTATCAGTCACACCTTGGAAAGTGAACCAACTGGCTGAGTCAGGGCAAGACATCGGCCTGCCACCAGTCCTGTTAGAAGGGGTTCATCAGTTCCAGGTGATCCTGTTTCAGTTCCACTGTGACGATAAAATGTTCTGGAAAAAGGAGAATTGCTTCCATTTGTCTATTAGATAATTGCATTATAAATACTGTACTGTATATTTTCTTTCTTTCTTTGTCACAAAATGTGCTCAGTCACTCATTTGAGCTTATTAACATGGTGGTCCCATATAATAGATGAGTAAAAAATTGCTTTGCATTTTTGGTCACATTTTATTTAGATACAATAATACAATGCTGATACGTAACTTGCAACCACATGGCCACAGGGTGTCAGTAAACAGTCTGTCTGCTTTGTTTAAGTGTAGAGTAGGAGTGGGGTCAGAATCAACATTGCTCAGGGGCAGGGTGAGGATTTGGGTTTGGTTAAAGTCAGGAGTTAGAGTTTATAGAGGTCATCAGATAATCAAGTGACATGTGTTGAAACCAGTTACCTGATTGTTAAATACCAACACTAGGCTATCCAAATAAAATATATAACAGAGTCACATAGTTGTACATTTGCATGCTGATTGTGGCCTAGCCAGTCTGACGTCACTCCCTCAACCTCTTTCAGTAAACCTTGGCACTGTCAGGCTGTCCTGAAGGGGCAAAGTAAGAGACGATATTTATGTTTGGCAGGGCCAGGCAATCAGAGTAGTAGTTCCCTCCATCCATCAGCAACTAGACTGCTCATCACTTCTACCCACAGTCAAGGTGAACTTTCCAGGGCAAACCGACGCTTTTCTGCTCTGTTCCCAGGGCAGCTGGACACTGTGGAGATGGACGACCAGTGACCAGTCTGGTGCTCTCGCCTCTCATTTATTCAATAATTGATGTATTTGTAGCTGCTGAGAGATGGAAGAGGGAGTATTGTATATTTTACTCCACTACATTTATTTGACAGCTGTAGTTACTAGTTACTTTGCATTTTAAATCAAAAAAGCTTATAAAATGCAATGCATTCTCAAAGATTCCCAACCTTTTTGGCTTTTGACCTCTTACTAAAAAGTAGTGCGTGGTTGAGCTCCTTGTCACATTTCTTGTTAGCAGCTCTACCAAAGAGACATTTCCTCTCTACACTTCTGATATGGTTTTATTTACACGACTGTTCAAAGCCTGAAGAGATTAAATTATCCAATATTTCACCAAAAAAGCAAAGACTGGAGAAAAGTCCACAACATGAGTACAAATTTGTGTAGCTGAACTTTGTTTTTTCTTCTCTCCTGCCCCTTTAAGGCTGTTGACCAGGCCCAGCAGGTCAATTTACATCACATCCGTCTTCTTTACAATGGCTTCCCATCAGGTTCAGGATTAATTTTGAGGTTCTTCTTTTCACATATAGAGCCCTGCATGGTCAGGAACCTGAGTACATCTCTGACCGGCTCCACTCTTATATCAGCAGCAGGTCACTTAGGTCTTCTGACCAGGGCTTACTGGTTGTCCCTTGCGCTCGACTGAAAACAAAAGGTGATCGTGCCTTTGAAGTGGTGGCGCCGACACTGGAATGCTCTTCTTATAGACTTACGTTCTGCAGTCTCTGTTGACGCCTTTAAAAAGCAGCTGAAGACTCTTCTTTTCAAACAGGCCTTTGTCTCGCCTAGTGCTGTCTAGTGTTTGTACTCTGTCTAGTGTTTTTAAGGTCTGTTGTTGCTTATGTTTTATTGTTTTGATTCTTTTTAATGGCGCTATTGCTTATCTTTTATTGTTGTTTCTTTCACTGTTTTTATGGTCTTATTTGTAATAATTTTACTCTTATGAAGCACTTCGTGACCTTGCTCTGTGAAAGGTGCTCTACTAAATCAACTTTACTTAGTTACTTACTCACTTAATCATTTCATGATCCCCCAGATTTATTTTGTGACCCTTTGTAGGGTAACCTACCCCTAGGTTGGGAACCACTGGACTAAACTGTGTATAAAGTAGTTCAAACTAGCTCCACCTCAACCAGCTACAATAGTCAAATGTTGCTTACACATTGTTGCATCAGTATTAACAATCTAATAATGTCATATATAATCCTATATCAGTCACAAGGGACATTTTTTCTGCAGAACGAGTACTTTTACTTTTGATACTAATACTGATGTACTTTTATTTAAGTAGAATTTTTAATGAATGAAGGATTTTACATGTAATTGAGTACTTTTATATTGTTGTATTGGTACTTTTAAAAGATCTGAGTACTTCTTCCACCACTGCCACCAGATAATCAACTGACCAAGCTCTTTAGAACTCAAACAGTCCTTCCAGAAATTATCGTCACAGCGAGGACAGATGCATTTGACTATTAAAAAAAAGAACCTCAAGCAGTTTTCTAGAGTTGACATGTGAGTTTATGGGAATAATTGCTATATACTGTAATGAGAACGGCAGTAGGGACACCACTTATCAACTGGAGGACCAGCAAGAATTATCCCTGCTGAAATGTCCTTGAATGTGACATCAAATCCCTACCTACTCTACAGCTGATGCTGCACTCTTCTTGTGAAGGGAAAGTGAAAAGGAAAGTTCCCTACAATAAAGGATCACATTACATTACAGGAAGGGATAACTGATGAAGGAGAAGTATGAGGGAAATGTCTTCATCATCCATTTATGTTTCATCACGGTGCTGAAAATACTTGTGCCATTACGGCTGAGAACAGAGCAGGACATTTGCAGACAAAAGGAGGCATGGATAGATAAGACAAGGAGGAGGAGAGATTATCTTACATATATTATGGTGGATCTTATTAAAAAGGGTGAGATCATTATTTTTATCTGGAGAGGAGAGAGCGAGAGGGACCTATTCTTAGCTTTTACCCCAATGGCTCCACAAGATAGATCTACAGTTTTATGTAAGCCTGTTTTAGAACCCCAAACTCGACTCTGCCAAACTACTGCTTCATCAAACACACACAAAAAGTCCTGCTTATATTATCATTGGTTTGTCAGATGAATATACTTCTATGGCAGAGTTGTAGACCTTTTATTCTTCAGTTAACATATATAGTACCCCAGGCGGCAGAGAGGGGAATGCTGATGCCACAGAATATAAAGTAAATAAATAAATTTCCCCAAGGGCGACTTTCTCCTCAATATTTTTTTATTAGCTTTCTGAAGTATGTCGCCTGGGTTATTGTTCCCTGGAGTGGGATGAATAATGTCAGCAATATTCAGCTTTCATATCTGGGAATGTCATAACGAGAGTAGACACTAGTCAGGGGATGGGAGAAAGCATTCCTCCATAGAGTTTGTCAACAACAACTTCTCTCACTGTGGAAGAAAATAATGCAAAATAAAAACTTCACTTAAGGATTTAAATGACAAAAACCAGCTGATATAAGAAAGGTCAAACTTCCCAAACTCACAAACACAGAAACAAGACTAAGAGTCTACAGCCATGCTAGTGGCTCTGTGAGGCTGCACAGTGGTGCTTTGAGCTAAATGCTAACTTCAGCATGCTAACTACATACATGATCTTAACATGCTCACACTGACACTATGCTCACTATGACACTAACATGCTGAGGCTGACCAAGTGTAATCTTTACCTTGATCACTATCTTTCATGTTTTAATTATGACCTGATGATGGCGCTACATAAAAAGTTAAAGGACCACCAAAGTTATGTATGTACGAAATTTAATGGTAATCCATTCTGCAGTTGTTGAGACATTTCTCTTGAAACCACAAATAACCTCATGGTGGCGCCAGAGGAAAAGTCAGGGAATCACTACATCCTCTGGACACCATGAATATCTGCACATGGACAGTTGTTACGATTATTTCAGTCAGGACCAAAGTGGTGGACTGACCCACCAACCACCATCCCCCCGAGCCATGCAGCTAGCATGGATAAAAATGCTGAAGATCAGAGTGCCAATCAAACCCTAACCTTGTCCGGTGTGAGCTGCTTCGTCATAGGTGTGTGACTGTGTTCCAGCAAGGCGAACAGACTGTTTTAGGAGAGTTATTGCCAGTGGGTCTGGAAACAGTTAAACATGCCCCCCCCCCCCGCAGCTGAAATTACACCAGCCCTCCGACACATAGATTGTGATTCTCATTCAAGCCCTTTCTCTCTCTTTCTAATAATGATTTGGATGTTGAAATTGTAGCCTGCAAGTGCAAACAAAAACTTATGAATGTTTCTATTTTTGCTCACAACAGAAATTGAGAATTGAGAAATCTTTCCGAACTGTTTTAAATACATCATTGTGCTTTAACATTCAGTCTTGAGTGACTATTATTTACCGTCATTCATTTCCATAATACTCAGTAATAACCTTGCCTGTATGAGAGAGCGGTGGGGATTTTTTTTTACATCATGTATCAGATGTCCTCTGCTGTGGAGAGAGGAGCTGAAAGATAGAACATAGGGGGAGATTCACTAAAGGAACAAATCCACTTAAAAGCAGATGCAGACATCGGAGAGCTTGAGGGGGTTGGAGCTCTCAGAGTGCGGAGTGAGGGGCTCATGTAACTATCTGGATGGGTAAGAGGGGATATTTTGTTATTTTACAATAACAGCAGCCAAAAACTATTGAAGCTGTAAAAATACAACAAAGAGCTTAAAGGTGAACAGTTTCAGCATGGCAGCATTGCTCGCCCTTTGGTTCTAGTTTCGGTTTGTCTTCTGTAAGGTTGTGTTTCTGAGCTTGACCTTTGCTCCAAAGCTAAAAGCCCAGAAAGGGAAGTCAGAAACACAAACCAAAAGACAAGAAAAGTGACCACCAGTCTTACACATTAAGATCAGTTTACTCGTCCTGAGGAGTACCTATGAATGTAACTCTGAAAACTGTTGTATAAGGTCACCTGAGGCTCTGGAGCAGCTTTGTCAAGTCTGAGAAAATAACCCAAGTGATTCATCAGGGTTGTCGAGGCTTGGAGGCTACACATTTTTGCTGGAAAACCTGTGTTAGAAACTGGGAGCGCAGAGTTTGAAAGTTGAGGGCATTTACCAGGCAAGGAGGGTCTAACAGGGAAAAAAAGCTATGAGTTGCATTGTGGGAACTGTAGTATACATCGTTTTTGGAGCTTGACCCAAGTTAGGGACTAAAAGTCAGAATATCTCAGCCTCTGTTGCTTTGACCATTCTTTTTAGCCATGCACGGCTCTGTGAATGGAAAAGTCGGTCAGTCCAACTATTGGATGAATTGCCATAAAAGTTTGCATAGATGTTCAAGGTCCCCAGACGATGAATTCTACTGACTTGGGTGATCCCCTGAATTTTCATTTGTATTTTGGTTTATCTATTTAATGGTTTGGTTTTCTTTACAATGAGCATTGCAGCCTCACAGAGCCATTAGTGTGGCTGTTTAAAACTTAATGGCAATGCAATACCAAACTGCTGGATTTGTCAGTGATTTGGGATGAAAATCCATTTTTTTGCCTCTCAAATATTTAGCTCTTTTTGATATTTTGCAGTAATAGTGTGAGGTTATTGTTATTGTAGTTTTCGATCATTACATTTTAAGGGTATACAATAATAATTCCATACATCCTTTTTCCTCATAAGTGAAAACATTTACGTTATTCACTGTATATCGTAGAAAAGGTTTCAGTCGTAGTCATCTGGACACTGTTTTCAGAATCAAGACGTTTCGGCTCCCATCCGGAAGTCATTCTCAATTGTGAAAAATTTTTGGACGGGAACTGGAAATTTAAACTACTCTGAGTTACATAAGCCCTGCCCTCAGGAAGGAATCTGCCTGAGTATCTGTAAATAGCTAGTTTCACCTGAAACTGACCTAATAGTTTCAAGATGGCCCAGTAATCAGTAATCAGGCCTATTGTTCTCTGGCTGCATCTACTTCATCACTGCTAAGTGCCTGATTAGCATGTGATAGGCGTGACCAAGGTGATAATACACTCTGATAGACTTTGGGCAGATTAAATCTCAGACCACCATTTCTGTTCAAAGAGGGGTTCTCTTTCAGAGGGACTACACCGTCTTATTTTGAAGTTATTCACTGTATAGTTATATCTCATTAGAAGTGTTTTTGCAGTTTTCCATGCTGCGACAGAGGCAGCTGCTGATGATTTACCATAAGAACCTCTGGTATTACAAAGTGCTTAAAGTGTGCCAGGTGAGAACTTCCCAATCAGTGCGTAGGTCTTTTCTTTCACTTTACCATTCCAGCCAGACCTTCACGCTGACGGTCAGAGTTCATCGTTATGGTTACAGCTGTGTGTATAATTCATGCAGTTGTAATGTTGATGACCCGCGGCTTACAGGAGACACGTTGAGTCAGGCCAACTCAGCTGTTAGTAACTCTGTCGGTCTGTGTTACAGATATTGACGCAGGCTTTGTCACAGAATACACACGCGACAGCTTTTTGTTTGCGGTCTGGCCAATTTTGATTGCATTATGTATAACGGGACATCTGATAAGCACGAGATCACAGCCACTGGAAATGGCCTCAAATGGCACTGGACAGTCAAATAAGGAACCTGTGATCTGATACTGGAGATGTCTGCAGACTTATTCATGCTGGCTGTGTTTCTCTCTTCCTCATGCTCCTTTCCCCTCCCAACTTCACAATATTTAGTTTGCTAGTGTTTTTCCTTTTGAACATGAACTCACATTTTCTCCCTGAGCTCCTGCACACATAGCTTAGCTTACAAAAATGGAAGAACAAACAGAAATAACTCAGAAAACATGAATGAGCAGTTTGTGTGATTTTAGATCTTCAGATGTACAGAATGTGTGAAACCTTGATGATATACTTTTGTGGTTAAAAAAAACAACCAATGAAAAATGTGGCCTTTTTCATATCAATAGTCTTTCATCAGTGTGTTTAGAGAGAAATATTACTGGATTTTAATATTCATATACTGCTTTATTATCTCTAGGATTACTATGACAACTATGTAATCACAAGCTCTGCATTAGGGGATGTTAAGCTACATTAGCAAACATCTATTGTGTGCTGGATCACTTTATGTCTATGTAAGCAATGTTATCTCTAGCTCTACATTTGCAGATTATAAGCTGCATCAGTGACTCTCCCACTGTAAGAAGACATTATCTGACATGTCATGTTCACATTCTGTTAATATACAGTAGCTCATTAGAGAACAGAGTGGAATCACTATATCAAGTTAATTTGAATTTAAAAATTAATTGCTTGTGGAGTGGCTACAGACATCAGCATGATTCAATCAATCATTTCTCAGATTTATACCAAAAGAAAGATTTTGTTATAGAAAATACAACTTAGAGTTACTTTGACTTTATAGTATAGCATCCTGAAGTATGTCTTGTATAGTTTGTATAGCTTTGTTTGGCCAAAACAAAACCACATACCTGAACATGGAGTGTTTAAACATTTACCAAGTGGTTTAACATGAATTCAAGCCAGCTAGTTTGGACATCTACTGTATGGGAAAATGTACAAACATAAAATAAAAATAGAAAATAAAACCATTAATCAAAAGAAAATAAATTGAAAACTATTTTGATAATCGATTAATTGCTTGTCATTTTTCAAGCAAAAATACCAAACATTTGATGGCTCCAGGTTCTCAAGGGTGTCTGACATTATAGTAAATTTAATATTTTGAGGTTTTGAACTGTTGGTTGGACAAAACAAGACATTATTGATGTTGTGATGGGCATGTTTCACTGTTTCCTGATGTTTTACGATTAATCGAGAAAATAATCAGCAGTTTAATAAATTATGAAAATATTTGTTAGTTGCTAATCTCAGCTTT
The DNA here is from genome assembly GCF_020085105.1 of Siniperca chuatsi. Lineage (NCBI taxonomy): Eukaryota > Metazoa > Chordata > Actinopteri > Centrarchiformes > Sinipercidae > Siniperca > Siniperca chuatsi. The sequence continues at coordinate 15,754,356 of NC_058055.1, forward strand.
CTCTGAACGCCTTGGGTTTCAACAAAGACTGAATGACAGAGGACTGGAATAATCCTTGTGATATTGTTTTTTTCTTTTGAGTCAAAGTTGACAGTTTAGTTCCAGCAGTTGATGAATGGCTTAACTTTATTTGGTCCTGGACCTGCAGTGATGATCAGCAGCAGGAGCCTGCCCCGTGGAGTCTTTTGAGTTCACCGTTACACGACTCCTCAGCTGATTTCACCAGCTGCCTCTACAGCAAGTTTTTTTCTTGACCTTGACTTTCTGTAAGCACGTACTGTATCCGCGTCTGTCAGATTGGCTGCCCTCCAGATACTGGTGATGTCTAACTGGCAGATGCCTCAGGAGTTACAGCTGTGATCGAGATTTTATTCTCTTTGCTCAACAGGAGCTGTCCCTTATCTCTGAAAACCAATGAACCTCTACAGCAGAGCTCAGAGTAATCGGACCCCTTATTTTCTAGCTGTTTATGTGGCACACGCATTTATTCCTCATCCACCAGATACATAGAAGGTTGCTAAATGATTACAAGTTGAGAGAGGGAAAAAACTATAACATAATGCTTTAATAGGACTGGCTCATAAAGACTTTTAAGTTGAAGGTATAAAGGTCTTGGAGGAGATGGGGTGGGTACTGTAGAAGACTCAGAGTTACATCTTGCTTTCCGGCCATCAAAGCATGAAATTGAATTTGTCAGTGGATAACTGCTGCCACCTAAAGGTCAGATGGCTACCTATATGCGTGTGTAGTATCTGAGGGTATTTGCAGATTTTTATAGATTGATTAACTTGCTACAGTGTAAACCATTTCTGAAACACAATCATGAAAAATGCACACATTTACTTCAGTTTCATTTGGAGGACTACATGCAACCTGGAAGCACCTGGTGGATAAGTTGCCTCACAATGCAAGATTACCACTGAAGCATGAAATTTAAATTATTGATGGATACATTCTGACACCAAGAAGTCAGAGAGCATCAACTGCATGTGTACCTGTGGCCATTTGGTAGCTGTGCAGGCTTGCATGTCCCTTCTAAAACAGTATACACAATACTGTATATCAGTATCAGTAAGTACCTGTACACACACACACACACACACACACACACACACACACACACAAGTGCTTGTGCAATATTTCATTAAAAAGCACACAGAACATTTCACAGATTTTAATCACAAAACTTCAATTATATTGTAAAGATCTTTGCTCTTGTGTATAAGTAAGACTACTCTCGGAGACAGTCCTCCATAGCTTGCAGCTCCTGTAGTTCATGACAGCGTGGGCCACAGTGCAGGCAGAGGAGTTGTCTGACTTTGGGGATGACAGAGAGAGTTGGGCCTCTGGCACCACTGGGAGAAGGAGAGGAGAAAGACACAGAGCTGTTATTTCTGCTAATAATGAATAAAAATAGTAGGTCAGTCAATATTAGTTGTACAGTTGCACTGTGCGTACGCATTTAACAGCAGACATTGAAAACAGCATGCCCTGAAATTTTTCCTCACTGTACAACTTACTCACCCATTGAAGTGTAGCTGAGTTAATTTGAAGAGCTGTCGACCCAATTCAATACTATCTTCTCCGTACTGGGAGCCAATAGCTACAGCGCTTCGCTCCAGATGGGAGGCTGCATTGTTCCAGTCACCTCCAGGAAGAGAATTGAGAATTCTGTTATTGGTTTCTTGGCTTTAGCTACATATCTGAAAACAAACATTACTATTAAGCATTTTAGCTGATTATCACAACAACATGTGGCCAATCATCAGTAGCTGTTAGTGATAGCATAACCCTTTAATGGTTTTCTCTACCATTAGAGTGTATGTTGAGTCATATCTTGTTGAAAAATTAGATACTTAATTGACATCTCTGGCACTCAGTTGAAGTATGTTAAGCCTAATAAAATCCCCATAGTGCACTGGGTTGTTAGAACCAGAACTTTTCAGGTGGCAACCTTACAGAAAGTTAGCGTCCACATGCTCAACCAGTCGGTAGAAAAGTCCAGTAATGGTAAAAGTGAATCTTTACCAGTTGTTTGAAACTTCCATTGATGGTAAAGGTGTTATTGTTATTTTTTTCTTTTGAATTCTTCTTCTGAATATTGTGTCATCTCTTTGTACATTTGATTAAATTATTATATCAGTATAATTTTTTGGAATTTCTTTTAGATATTTTCAATAAAAATACAGTCACTGGTGAGGTAAATCCATGGTGATACTTCTAATACCTATCATAATCATTATTAATGTAATAATGATTCAACAAAGCCAAATTTAAGCACAATAACAATGTGTCCAGATTGAAATGAACAGGAAAGTTTTCTTGTGTTTGTATAAAAGTCAGCGATGGTTTGTAGGACATAAGAAGAGAATACATTGCCCATGTTGTTGCACCACCACACACATGATGAGTCTGGGTGCATTGTATATGGCTTTTTAATATTTTCATTTTACTATTATATCTACTTATTCATCTAGATGTATAATTAAAACTCATCTTCACTTTCACTTCAGTGGAGACAAATCTATGCAGGCTGATGGACATCCTTACTTTTTGGTAGAGATGCACTTTTACCATTAATGGATATTTGAAAAATTTGGGTGGGAGTGTTAGTGGGGACCGTTAGAGGGTTAACCCAGTTTATATGAAAATGTATGTAGATATCTGAGCACAAACATAACCCCTCCAACTCTGCCAGTGAAGGTAAATCTACCAAAAACAGACAGCACTCAGAACACCACATGAAACAGTACGAGTGTATTAACCACATAGCTCATATGCAAATACTCATGCTTTATTATTCTCACCCATTGTAGCATATGCTCTGGCCATGGCATCTGCTAGTTCCCCTTGTAGTGAGTGTGTCTCTGCAAGGATCAGTCCAGACTGACACTGAGTCCTTCTCAGCAGTCTCAGAGCCTCATCTGAGCGAGGGCAGAACAGAAGAAGAACGTAACAAAGACCTCCTGAACAAATGACAATGACACATTACTGTATCTGCATACTGTATCACACCCACCTGGCCTCTCTCTCTCCATGAGGTCCACAGCCTTGTCCAGGTCGACCCTGAGCTCCTGCAGCCTGTGTCTCACTTCAGATGAAGACATACGATGACCACAGGATGATTGCGAACATACAAATCCTGTTCCTCTCTCCTCACTGCTTTTCTGAAAATCATATAAAGTATCTCAAGTTGTACAATTAATCATGTATAATTGTAAAAGAAAAAAAAATCCACAGAAACACTAACGAACACCTACTTTGAGAGATCCTTTGCACTTGCCACACAAAAGTCCAGACTCTTGTGGACTGCCTCCAGCACCCGACAAGTGCTGTCTGCCTTTTGCGCCCTCCTCCTTCTCCTGCAGAGTGCAGGCCTCACACTGACACAGGAAATAGTACTGTTCTTGCAGGAGGCGCTGGCGTTCTTGGGTCGCCATCCTACTGCTGTGAGGACCTGAGGGAGGGAGGATAGGGGTTGATGATAGCACAGCATCACAAATTATAACGCCCAAGATGAAAAGTAATAGAACAACACTGCAGACTGGAAGCAATGACACACTTATTTCAGTGGAGACTGGAGTGCTGTAGATGCTGCATTAGGGCTTGGTGACAGATAAAATGAAATACACGTTTAACCAGACACCCTGATATCAAAAAGTGATGACTATTGGTGCTGTCAGAGCATATTGACATGCAAGACATTTGTGAAAATATGAAAAATATTATATGAAAAATAAAACAAAGGTTCTCAGTTCATTTCACTCAACCAGGACTCTCAAATAGTTCATACAATTTAGAAACTTTACTGGGATGCAGCCTTTAACACAAGGAAAAGACAACATTTAAGCTAGTATTACAAAATACCAGATAATACAGTCTCATATTATCAATATGATATCGATACGAACAAAAAGTCAACAGTAAACACAGTGACCCATATCTAATACAGACAACAAATCAAACTAATTAAGTTAAACAACAAAAAGGGGTTGGTCTAAGTGACTTATAACTCAATAAATCCTATTTACAAAAAACATTTGATAATTGATATTTTTCCCTCTTTCCTTTCTCTCAGTCTTCAGGACACTGATAAAGCATTACAATAATCCAGAGAGCCTGTCGTAATGTAAATTAGTCATTTAAATGAAATTTTATCTGCACTATATTTAAGGTTCTGGTTTGCTATGCACCCCTGTATCTTATGAAATATGTCAGCATCTTAACAATCCTTTTGCACTCACTGGACTTTGCAAAATGACACATTTTCTTACCGTAGCAGTGCTGGATCTCCTGTCCAGGAGTGATAACTTTAGCTGCTCTGACAGTTGCAGTGACTCCGCGGGCTGTGCTTGTATACTCAGCTACACTCTTACTGAGGTCTGCAGACAGATCTGAACTGGTTCCAGTGCTGAACACCAGGCTGGTGTTGGGACAGCAGGAGTGATTCAGAATACTAAGAGTTGGGAATATTGCCGTAGCAATGCGAATTTCCCTGCTGGACTGCACTGGCGAGTTTGCTGCTCCTGTGAGATACAAGAACCGGGAAGTAGAGGTCAATGTGCAACTCAAGAACATCCATGCAATTACTGAAAAAGCAATAATTCTTCTATAGTGGATTGTACCACAGTATAAGCATGGATACAATTACAGTAGAGATCAATCAATAAGTCAATCACCAGAAAATGAATCAGCAACAATTTAGATAAACAGTTAAAAGTCATTTTTAAGCAAAGATGCAATGTTTGTGGTTTTCTTAGTCTCCTACGATAATAAACTGATTAACTTAGAATTCTGAACTCTTTGTCGGACACAACAAACTATTTGAATATGTCAACTTGGGCTCTGGGAACTTGAGATGGCCGTTTATTTTTTGCCACTTTATACACCAAACAGTTAATTAAGTAATCGATAATGAAAATAATTATTACTTGCAGACCTAAATTACAGAAAAATGAAACTCCTTTTAAATTTCATTCTCACTCATTTTAAAAACAAATGGTTGTATAACTATGATCATATTACAGAGATAGAAGAAAAAAAGTCCAGGACCAAAAATGTTTTTTTTAATGTGACAAAACTTGAGGCAAGGTGATTAACACTTGTGAAATCTGTGTGGGAGTCACCTGTATTTTGCAGCATGAGGATTGCCTGGGCGTTACACTTCAGCTGCAGAATGTGCCTCAGAACTGCACTTCCCAGCAGCCACAGCTCTGAGCTCCAATCTGCGATACCTCCCTCCTCGTCTGGCAATTGGCTGTTTGCCTCTGAGGGTCTACTGAGGACCCAAGATGCAGGTGGAGGTCCTGCCTTGCTGAGCTTTAGGTAGAGTGTTGCTACAGTAACTGCACACAGGAAACGCAGCCCGGGGCTGTGGCGATTCAGGCAGTGCAGTAGGTGAAACACACTCAGGTAAGAGTCACCAGAGTATGAAGTAGAAGGATCAGGTTGATTTGAATGACATGGATAGGAATCACTGGACTCTCTGTTTCGACAGCTTGGCTCTAACTTTGCGTTCTTGTCTCTGATTGGATCCCTGGCCATTTGGATGTTTTTTAACCCCGCCTTTAGTGTTACCCTCAGAGCAAGCTGTGACATCACACCCATCACCATCAGATCTGCTCCCAGTGGACACTCCCAGCAGTGATGTTCTTCCCAGGCATCTCGCTGACAGGAAGTTGAGCAGTATCGGCTGTAACTGCACCCCTCACACGGCACAGGACACAGCGTTTCAGTCAAACACCTATGACAGCGCATGTGCTCCACTCCAAACAACAATGCTCTCTCTGTGTCCTGCCTTCCTCCCTTCCCTTTCACCTCCTCCATCCCTGGTATAAGGACACAGCTGTATGGCCTGTCATTGAGGATCACCTCCCCAGCTGTTATTCTCTCTGCAGCCACCAGATGTCGACCTTTCTCCAGGTTGAAGCCAACAGCAGCTTGAGGACAAATCCCAAACATGAGAGGTCCAACAGATTTTTTTACTCTGTCTGGACTTCTATGATTCTTTGAGGCAGGTTTGTGATGATCCTCTTTTACCTTTTGACATACAAACAGGTGCTTTAGGCACTGTGTGCGACGGTCCTCTAGTTTGTGAGAAAGATGAGAGGGATAGCCGTTCTTTAAAGCTTTGTCAATGTCATCAAGGGATTCCTGAGGAAAAAAAGAAGCACCGGAGTGTGAGCCACAACAAAATCCAAGATTGTGAGCAAAACATAAAGATGACTTATTTAAGTCAGTATTTAAGCTTTAAGGTAAGTAAGATATGTAAGCTGTAAGCTCAGTGTTGGTTGAGCTATGGATGGGAAGTAGTCAAGCTCTTGTTCCGGGTTCTAGGCAGACTTAGATGAGAAGACTGAAAAGATGAGCTCCTGGTTCCAGAAATACATCTACAATCATCTCTCAATGATATTTCATATTTCAACAAGTTCCTTCAGTGAAAATGGGCTAAATGATAGAGATACATACTGTATGTCCTCTGGGTGAAGGATGCTTCCTGACCACATGTCTGCAGCGAATTGGGTTCACAGCTAAATGTCTGTCCCCCAATTATATATCACCAGGGTGGTCTAGTGAAGATTGTCAATGATACATATGAAAAGGTCAAATTAAATGATAAAACTGTTTTCCCATAAAATCCTGTGACATCATTATAAAATCACTTATTTGCTCTTGCAAATCATCTGCCATTTGTGCAGACTTTAGTTTAAACAGCATGTTAAGCATGTGAGGGTACTGTTTACATATAATTAAAAAATGATGATCATTTTTCCCTGAAGGATTCCTGCAGTCAGGTGCTGTTCAAACTGATCAGGCAGTCTGTTAAACATCTACAATATCTATTTTCAGTCCACAAATAAGAAGCTGAAGTGGTCAAAACAGGTTTCTACAATGCCACAAGTACAACACTACCTCATTATTTAATTGCTGAAGATGGCGCCTTCTCACCTGGTAGTGCTGCAGATGGTAGAGCGCAGCAGAGCGGTTGGCATAGCACAAGGACAGCTGCTCCGAACTTTGGGGAGCAAAACATATGCCCTGTCATGACAGGAGACAAAGAAGCTGGATGTTGATGCATATTGATTAGGACTGGGAGGCATGCCATGTTTAAGGCATACAGCTTTATAACCCCAAATGCATTTTAACACTAAATATTTTCAAAATATCAAACAATTTACATTTAGAGTATATGAACCAGTTTACAGAGATATTATTTTCCTCAGAGTTTTACAACTTTCACACGTCTGATGAATATTTTTACTTTTGTAGTGCTTCAGAACTGTTACTACATTAAATGTGCTGTTCAGCCATCTTCCACTGATCCCATAACATAAAAAATCAACTAAACAGTTAAAAAACAACAGTAAATACCAATGTAATAAGTTTAAAAAAATCAGATACAAATCATACATAATCAAAAGCTTGCTAGCATTTTGAATGGAAAGGTGGACTTTAGCACAATCCAAAGTTTGATGTAGTGGGTTGAAGTTTCTATTTTCATATGGAACAAAAGAATATTATTGTGACTTCACCTGTGAGTAGTGCAGAGCGGCTGCAGTGTAGTCTCTGGTCTTGAAGCTAGAGTTGCCCCTCTCCCTGCATTTGGCTGCTTCCTCTGCGTCCTTCTGTACAGAGTATCCCGCAGAGATTGACTGCACAAAGTCCAGATCATCTTGGCTGTTAAACAGAAATGGAGACATTACATATTACAGAGAAACTTTCTCTATGATCAACAACTAAATTAGTGCCTCTGTGTTGTTGTTCCCCAGCAGCAGGAACGTTGGGGATTTATAGTTTATTGTTTATAGACCAGTTCCATGGAAACTTATGTTCACTTTAGCCAAGTGAAGTCTTTGCAACAGTGAGACATGAGAAGAAAAATGGGTTCAAGTCCAATCAAAAACTAGGCTATGTCCCCTAATAGTTGATCAAAACAGTAAGTTTTAAATTATTCATGGCCCAAACAGCTTTATTTAGATTATAAACGGAGGCCTCTGATTGATCAGATAGAGGCTGCAAACCCACGGGCACTAAATTACAGAAGTAAGCTAACTTAGCTAACGTTACTCACGTTGTCAGGGTTAGGCTACATTTAAAAACATCATCTATTTCAAGCAGGGATGTAAAATGATCCTTTAGCTCGGGGTCGAGTCCGGTCCATTTCTGTGCAACGTGATCTTGCCACTGGGGACACGGAAGATCCATCATGAACTACAACGGAACCACATGAGCACCGGAGGTCAGTTTGGGGTTTGTTTTGAGTCCGCCAGCTTGCAGCAGTCAGAGAACCACAGTCAAGCTAGCGTGAGAGAGTTTCCGATCACAACCTTCAAAATAAAACCCATGCTTGCTGTCCAAGGAAAATCCGGTATGATTTTAGCCCATTTAACCCATTAAATCCAATTGGATTATCTCTATAATGCTTTTTCATGTTACATAACGAATATGGCGTCTTTACATTTCTATTTTCAACTATACGTAAGTGTAGAGTGAAGTTCTAATTGGATCATTTTGATAATCTACTTGTACAAGTGCTGGGTGCCACCAGATCAATTTTACTCTTTTATTTTGAAGGCATACATGTGCCATGTCTGGTGTAGTTCCAGATCAATTGACATTGCGTTTTGCAGTTACGAAAGTATCGTTTGTCTCGCTTCTCTCGCGATAAGTTCAATTCCTTTAATTTAGCTGCGCAGGAAAAAAGCTAACGTTAGTCCGTTGGCTTTGACAACTACTTTACCCAGGAGACATGAGTGTCAAACTCACACAGGGGGCAGTTGAAGTAAGCATAAACGTTAATATAACTGAATGACTGTTTTTTTGTATTGAGGCTGGTGTTTAGCGATATAGCGCTACTGTCTGCAGCTGCTAGCAACGTGAGCTAACGAGATTTAGTGTCAGCTGCATCACGCAGATCATATTTAAACTTTGCTGTTGTTAAAAATAAAAACAAATGGTAAATTGTTTGTGGTGAAATAAATGCAGGCTTGCTTCATTTATTCAAATATTAACGTAGAACAATGCATCAGGCATTCTTCCCAAATATTTGGGATCCAGAGAGTTGATGGAAACTACAAGACGGTATGATCTAGTCCCGTTCGGTTTATCCTCTAATGCTTACCTGCTAGGGGCGGTACAAAAATAATTGTCATTTCATTAATCTTCAATTAATACTAGACTGTAACTTTGCATTAGCAGCAATGGTAATGTGATGGGACAGGATGGGGGCAGGCAGTAGATACTAACAAGTCCATCATGTGTTACTGTCCAGGCCCTGTTCAGAGGCTCAGAGGTGAACAATCCCGTGCTACAGCTGCTGGTAAGTGAATTTAAGGAGTCCACTTGACCAACCAATCCAGCTGTATTGTATTTCAAACTTCGCCATAGAAGTGTGCGATATGGATAGACCAGTCTGAGTCTACTTAAAAAAAAAAAAAGATCTGTTTAGAATAACATTTTCTGTCTGATATGGGTTTTCCACATTGTTGCCCCTCATTCAAAAATCCAGATCTATGAATATGTAAATATGTTGGACACTAGATGTCTCCTACTGCAGAGAAAAGTCCATTCTCTCACAGTATGTATTATCATAATGCCTAACTTTACTATTAAAGTAATGTTGGCTCAGGGTGTCCAGTGGCTTAGTGGTTAAAACCCTTACCATATACTATAACCACTGTCATAACCCTCTCTCTCTTCCTGCATTTCCTCTCTTTAAATGTGCTGTCACTATCAAATAAATAAGTCAAAATGACAAAACACAAAATGTAACATTAGTCTTAGAATTTAATTGTGTGCTCATGTAGTGAAAGATGATTATATGAAGATTGTTATTATTTTTAATATTACTTTGTTATTATCCTGTGTACAACACAATATTTATAATATTATAAAGAGTACGGTCTAGACCTGCTCTATATGAAAAGTGCAATGAGATGACTTCTGTTATGAATTGGAGCTATATAAATAAAATTGAATTGAATACACAGGGAGTTTGGAACTGTTAACTGTCCAGTGTCATGATGATCCTGAGACTGAAAACCTTTTGTTTTTTTGCTTATAAAATCCTTCCTTCCCTCTGTGTTTGTCAGAAAATCCGTCAGATCGATAATTGCTCTGGTCCAACCAGGTTCCGGCTCATGATGAGCGACGGTCAGCACTCTCTCTCTTGTGAGTATCTTGCAGTAGCCACAAAACTGTCAGACTGTGGGTTTGGTTCGCCAAGGTACACATGGTCTCTTGTCTTTTGGCAGCAGGTTGACAGACAAGCATGTAAAATTCAACAATGGTAATATCATGAGTTACAAAGTAGTGCTAAGGAAAATTTGCAGCTCAGAAGATAATCAAGTACCAGTGATAGATAAATCTGTTGAATACATTTTTTCTGAGACGTACATGAATGTGTTTGTAGCCTTCCTGCTGGCCACACAGTTAAACAGTCTGTCAGAAGAGAACCTCCTAGTACCCAACTGTGTGTGTAAGCTGAAGAAGACCATCACCAACACATTGTCAGATGGCAGGTATGTGTTTGTTTTTTTGTTTCCTTCCTTCCTCTCCCTTCTTTTTATTTGTTTGCTACATGTAATCCCTTTTGGCCTTATTTTTTACTTTCCTCCAGGTGTGTGGTGATTGTGATGGACATGGAGATATTGCAATCGGCCGAGGAAACTGGAGGGAAGATTGGAAATCCCACTCCATATAATACAGATGGTATGGTTCTTTTTAAAATTCGCATGCATGAAGTTAGAAACAGTAATAAACAGCTTCTGCAGGTCCGTTATGGTGTTTGTTCAACTTGCAGATAAGATGTCATCTCCACAGAAGTCGGCCTCAAGTACCTCTGTCTCAGCATCCCCTCCACCGGCTGCAGTACCTGGACCCTCCTATAAGGACAACAGCAGTGAGTGCCATGTCAAAGATTTTTATATATAATTCTCTTGTCCTCTCAGTCATTACACATAAATGCTGTGACAATTGTTAGTGCTATGATAATGATAAACCTGCCGTTTTATTACTGATACTTCCTTTTATCAATTTTTGTTATTTTCGGACAAATCCAATAGAATCTCTGAAATATTCTTGTTTATCAGTCACTTGCATGGCAGAAGTAGCTTTTCGTGTTGTTGGCTTCTCATTCTCAGCAGCAGTAACTAAAGACAAATCTGATTAGTGTTGAGTAGTCTCATATTTTGTAGCAAAGAGGTGATGCTTCCTGAGTTTTCCCAACTAGAGCACAAGGAGCAGCAAGTGCAACAAATTGGATGAATTTAACTTGTATCTCTCAAGCACACACTTATTGATTACTGCACTGACATTCTAGATATAGCAAGAATATACAAAAAGCTAAACCTTTCGATTTTCATGTACAAGTGAGAAGCATGAGGCTGATGCAGATTAAATACAATGCAGACATACGTAGAGTTTGGTATAGCTATCAGAGTCATTTAGTTTAGAAAAATCTCTGGTCTGTTTTTTTTTTTAACCAGTAGCGCACATGGAGTATTGACGGTAGTACCAAAAATATATATGGATGCTTTCCTAAGCCACTGCCTGCAAGGCATTAGATGTCTGAATGAATCATTTTTAAATACAACAAAACAATGCACCCAGACTCAAGCTCTTTGTTCATGGATATTACATGTCATATAGATTAATACTACTTATTTGCAGTGCAGATTACAGCAATTAAATACCTCACTAATATAAACAAGTTCTGATTTCTTCATTTAGCAAAGTTAGATGTACTGAGCATTACAGCTTTGCTCAAACTGAATACAGTTTTGTCGAATAGAAGTCACAGAATTTATTCTTTAACTCTTGAAATGTAGTCATATAGAGGACCAAACCATATTTATAAATAGTAACATGAAGTCAGAGAAACTAGTAGGGGTCATTTTCAAGTAATAACTAATTCAACATAATTTTGGGCTAGTTAGATGATGACTTATTGTGTCTTTTATTTTAAGCAACCATCTCTCTCAGATCTCAACATAAGTATTTTGTTGATTGTTTACACCAGTCATTATCAGGTGTGTGGCATTGTGGTAAGAACTGAATGGTAGTTTTGGAATAACAGGACATTTTAGGAGTTGGTTAGATTGTTGTTTTGGCTCAGTTATTTTGGAGAAAATTTGAATAATTTGACAAACCCTCATCTCACCAACAGAGGGAGCAGTGTACCCTTTAAGAGAAGGCTGCTGATGAATGATTTGCAGTCCTCTCACTGGTTTTTCTCCTCAATACTTTTATTCTGCAGCTGTAATTTGGGACCAGCAGAGTCTTTGTTGTTCAATTTTCAATCTCATTTACCATACCATACTTTTACCAGCACTATGGACTGAAAAGTAAATCCCAGTTTTCCTTCCTTTTTGATATTCATGGCACTTCAGTGTTCAAAGGCTGTAGTCTGAGCGTGGGTTAAGAACTAGATGAAACAGGATCATAAGGCACATCGTGGTTTTTAACCAGTTGTAGGTAGCCACAGGAAGTGCCAAATTAATGGAAGACTGCAGTTCCTTCAGTTTAAGTGCCCTATTTTCATATCACATTGTGCACTTTGATCATATTTACTGCTCAGCTATCAGAGCAGGAAACTATCTTGTTGCCCACTGGCCAATGCGGCTGGTGGAGTCCATAACTCCTTTCACTTTTTTACCACCAAGCAGATTTTTATAACAGAATAGGACCTCCAAATGATGGTTGGTTTTCTGCCAAAATGGCTGGTGCCATGTATCATGCCTAAAGTAGCCTGTGTTTTATTGGATCTTGTTTTATTAGCTTAGCCTTTGTTTCACTCAGTTGTTTTATACCTCCAACTGCTCTCAGCATCGACATTGATTTTGTTATGTGGCAGAAACATACCAATAGTCCTCCTCAGTGGAGGATGTAGGCAAGTGGGTGGATAATGAGTGCTTGGTATATATTGTGTGTTTGTGTGTAGGTGTGTGTCTGTATGTGTGTGTTGTGACGGAGGGAGCTTGTGTGGGCCGATGGCTCCTCCAGTTCATGGCTTCCTGAATATTGTGTTGTGGACTGAATCCCCTTGTAGCGATGAACAGACGGGAGGGAGGGAGAGAAAGTCAACTAATTTGACTCAGCAAAGATGAGGCTCTGCATTAAGTAGTTCATTCCTCGTTGTATCCTTTGAATCATGGTACCTCAGAGATCCTGCCAGATACAAAAAACATGCTGCTCTATTTAATTGTTCAGTTGATGAAATGGTGCTGCATTCCACAAGCAAGCCTTATAAATGTCTCAAAGTCTTTTCTCCTACTAAATTGTGTTTAAGTGTTTGATTACTTTTCAATATTTTTTAAATTGCACTTTCAGTAAGTCGAAACATTTGTTTGCATTCACAAGATTGCTAAATCCCACAAGTGTTTCCAACAAGCTGTGGGTAATGTAATGATTAAAGAGGCTGCTGTTTTATTTGAGGGTCTTGTTTTAAGTCTCTGAAGACTTCACAGCGACACACTGAATCCCTGGGTGTCCTAGCTCGTCCCAGCGTGGATGCGAGAGAGATAGATGCAAAGACGGAGGAACTGTATTTACCAAACAGGACGTCCTCGCTCACTCCAGCATCATTTTCACGAGTCGGCTACTGTTCATGACACACAGCATCTCAACTGTCCCATAATGTGAGTTTTAAAGAAATCACCTGATGCCTGATGAGTGCTGCTCCAATAGCAATTATAGATCTATTACTGCGTCAAAGCATGATTGAAATAACACCAATAGACAAATACATTTGTTTATTACTGAAAGAATAGAACAGACAAGAGGGAGCACTAAAATAAAATCAATCAGTTTTCCATCCCATTCAGGCTCAGGCTAGATATTACAGGACTAATAATAATGGCAACTGTACAGCTGTTTAGGACAAACATTTTTCCTGACTAAGCTAAGATACACTTGGAGCAGAAAAGAAAAGTTTGGCTGATGAAGAAAATGCAGGTTTTTATGATTCAGATTAAAAACACATCCAATATTTTTTATTTTCTGGATAAACATGGAAAAACATTAAAGCTGCTGTTGGTGCTGTTATTTGTTTCTACGGGTAGTTTGCTCAATCTACAGTATTGCAATCATGAAATAATATTAATTTTACAATATTGTTGTTTCTACAACAGTCCATCGGTCCGCTCCTACTTTCCCATCAGATCAGCTGACCAATCCCGGAACAGATTCTGATTGAAACGGTATTGCTGTCCGGTAAAACTTCCACATAGGATACACCTGTGGCTCCTCACTTCTCTCTCCTCGATCATTGTCTTCTCTGAGACATATTTAAGGATTGGAACGTCCTTGATGATGGCAGACCTTGATCAATTTCCAGGTCATGGGCCAGAGGACGGAGGAGCGAGGACGGGAGGAAGCGTAATTAGCTGAATGGAAAGCAAAGCCTATCAGCTCCAGGCATTTTGTTCTGTAGTGAGCCTTGACCTCTGAGATCCTCGGAGTGGGAGGATGTGGTCAGAGAACATTTTTCCTCTGGTATCAGCAGAGTTTGAAGAAATAATTTCAGATGTTTTAAGCATTTAATATTGTTTGAGCATGCCTTGTAAGCAATGTCAGTCACAAGTGACATTGTACACTCTCAAAACAAAAATCAAAATTTGAGTCACAATACTAATATTCTGAAATGTTTACACCTACTGCTGAAGGACTAGGTTTTTTTTTTTGAGTCAAAGGTCATGACACATTAGTCACAGGCTGTTCTGTGTTCCATTTAAATATTCATCAGCAGCTATCCTTGAAATAGACTACCTTCAAACTGCTTCGCAGATGATATTTAAATTTCAAAAAGAGATCCGCACTCGCTGAAGTGCAGTTTAAAAAAAAAATTCATTATTCATCACTAACCATTCTCTGCAGGTTTCCTTTGTCCTCACAACTCTTTCCCTCTCCTCTGTCTCTCTCGGCTCTTTCATAAACACACACACACACTTTTACACACTCGCTTGCTTATTCACTTTCTATATTTATTGCTTTTTTCTTGTCTATATATTTCTCTCTTCCTACAGTATCCTCCCCACCAAGCAGTCCTCACAAACAGGGGCCGCTCAATACGTTACCAGCATACATATTAGGACTCCGGACTCTTCTTAATCACAAAAAATGAGGATCCTTGATGAACCTTGATGCCCCTCTCTTTGCTCTGTTCTTCACCCCACCACCCATCTCCACCTATCATCTTCCCTTCTCTTCTTTTGTTACCAGCTCCTTCCCTCTACCAGTCCATCCGGATAGCGTGTGTATGAATAATGATGTTAATTACCCCTTGCCTGAAAATAGCTGTTCAATCTGTGATTTCCCTAAGGAATTTGCTCATGACACACACACACACACACACACACATACACATACACAGACCCACACACATATACACACACCCGCAGAGGACGGTATCATAGAGGTGAGTGTTTGTTGTGATCCTGAACAGGAGCTTAAATCAGGGGAGTGGTCTCTGTGGAATTGCATCTTTTTATCCCTGACAATTCTTCCCTCAAATGCTGTTACTCAATATGGCAGATCATTCATGCCAAAATGAGGCATAAAATATATTTTGACAACAGCCAACTATTGAGCCTGAATCACTGCTGATGGGGCTGATGCTACTTTATTGTGGGTGGTGAGATAACACCTTGTGATTCTGTGGATTGGTCCGAACTGTTCAAGTTTTCTAGCATTGTCATTTGTAAAAATAAAACATAAAAGCTGAACAGTTGTTTCAGAAACAAAGGGAACTTATTCTTAACTTTTTTACTAGTTAGTTTATATTAGGTCTGAGATGAGTAAGTGCACACCTAACCATGGCAGAAATTCAACTTAGGACAGCATACTAATGTTAGTAAAAAATTCTCAGTTTGATTAATTACACATTAGGCTGCAGGTGATCTAATAATATCTGACAAATTCAACGTTTGGTGGCCAAAGTACATGCACTGTATATCATTTACTATGATAATTACACAATATGATAAATATAATGGAAGCATAGAATTATTAGCATTAGAAGCATATGTAAGAAACAACCTATAACCTCAGGCTCCCTCAATCATTCATGCTATTATATACTGTCCTGCCTATTTCAAATAATCATGTTTTCTTTTTAAAATAAGCGTGATACCCACTAAACTCAGTCTTTCACTCTGACTCTGACTAAATATAAAATGGTCATGATCTCTCTGCATCAAATTGTGAAGAACTTCTTCAATAACAAAATAACTTAGAGCCAGTATTGCTGCTCATGTAAACACAGATGACCTCAGTAAACCCTGTAAAAAAAGATGTAACCATGGGAACATTCACCTGTATTACATTAACTGAGCTTTCAAGACTGTCACTGAGTGTAACCCCACCTCATGTATTGACCCTGTACCTACAGCACTTTTTAAGCGGGTGTTCGATAGCGTTTTAACTAGTGTCCTGAAGATTACAAATCTTTTCAACACAGCTGTTGTAAAATCTTTACTAAAGAAATCCAACCTAGGCACTGACCAGTTATAGGCCGATCCAACCTTCCATTCATTAGTAAGATACTTGAAAAAGTAGCTTCAGTGCAAATAAACTCATTTTCTTAAAGAAAATTATATCCAGGAGGAACTTCAAACAGGCTTTAGAACATACCACAGCACTGAAACTGCTCTTAATAAAATAATCAGCGACCTCAGACTAAACTGATGAAAATAAGGTCTGAATTCTTGTGCTCTTAGACCTAAGCACATCGTTTGATTCGATTGACCAGGATGTCTTAATCAATCATCTTGAAGAGTTGGTTGGTCTTTCTGACTGTGTGTTAAACTGGTTCAAAACGTACATCAAAGGGAGGAAGTTTTACGTCAGTCTTAGAGATCATGTGTCTGAGAAACATGACATCTGTTTTGGGGTTGCACAAGGGAGGTGCCTTGGTCCATTACTATTCTCATTGAACATGCTGCCACTTGGTGAAATCATTAGAAAGCACAATGTATGTTTCCATATTTGTGTGGATGACACACAACTGTATATCTCTGATGAACCAAATTATGCTGCAGCTATGAACTCCATTACTACCTGTCTTTTGGCAATAAATAAATGGATGAGCAATAATTTCTTAAAGTTAAATGAGGACAAAACTGAAATCCTACTAGTCGGCCCTAAAACAAAAAGAGAAATGCTGTTTAATAATCTGGGGAAACTGACTCCCAGGATTAAATCTGAAGTCTTGGTGTTATCCTAGATTCAGCTCTAAGCTACAAGTCCCACTTTAATAAGGTGACGAAAACAAAATCTTTCCTTCTTAGAAACATAGCCGTACGACCATTTATAAATCGAAAAGATGCTTTTATTTCAAGCCGACTCGATTACTGTAATGCACTTTTTACTCGCCTCCCGAAAGAGACTTCAGCTCATTCAAAACTCTGCAGCTCGGCTATTAACCAGAACCAAGACGAGCGAGCACATTAGTCCAGTTTTAGCTGCTCTGCACTAGCTTCCTGTAACATTTAGAATTGATTTTAAGGTCCTCCTCCTTTTATATACAAAGCCTGTAATGGACTAGGAGAAGCTACATTGCTAACTTTTGGTTCCAGGCCACAGCTGAAAGAAAATCAGGGAATGAAGCCTTTGTCAATTATGCCCCAAAGCTCTGGAACACACTACCTATCAGGGAAGCCAGATCGCTAAATATTTTTAAAAGAAAGCTAAAAAGTTATATCTTCACTTTAGCCTTTAACTAAATATGACTTTCCTGATACAGACACGAAACTCTTTTTGCTCTTTGCTTCGCATTTATGCACTGCTGCACTACTTTTAAAATGCTGTATTTTACTAGATTGTATGCATTTTATGTATTCTACTTTTTAACTTTATTTTTATTTATTTATTAGTGGGTTTTATTTCCCATGTTATGTTTTGCATTCCTCCTTTATATTTTACAACAGGTATGGCATGCTATCATTGTTTTTATGTCCATTTCATCGTTTTTTTCGTGAAGCACTTGGTGCATCTATTTTCTTTGTTGTAAAGCACTTTGAGCTGCTTTTCTTGTATGGAATGTGCAATTCAAATAGAGTTTATTATTATTTTTATATTATGATGCATGAATGTGGTTAAGACTAGTATTTACAGATTAATGTCTGGTGTCTTGGCCACAAGACTGATATTGTGATAACTAATCCTAATTATTCTTTTTATAATTATGAAAGTAATAATTGATTGGCAATCTTACCCAAGAAGAAAAACACAGTTTCATTCATTGGCACAAGCTGATGTTAACAGGCAATTAAGTAACTCTACAGTGAGATCTGTGGGGAGAGTTTAACGTTCTCAGGCATTTTTATCATTTTGGCAGCTGCTCTCATGATCAGATAACAGGACTACTGCTATGTTTTAATATATTTTAATAATATAATTAATAATATTTTGTCTGGGTGTTTGTTTCAGTTTCTGCTGCCTAATGGCAAACTGGTAGATGCTCTACCATTACGCATCAGTATCAATAATTTGTCTGTGTCAACTACAGTTATTAAGTTTGGCATGTACTGAGGTAATAAATATCTCACAATGTGTGGAACTTCTATACAGTCAATGAAGAAAATTATAAAAATGCTACTTTTGCCATATTTTTGTATAAATGCACATCATCATCCAGAAATTCATTTAAAGGGGAACTCCACCGATTTTACACATCAAAGCCTGTTTATAGGTCTTGGGGAGTGCTACTGCATATGTGGAAAAAGTTGTATAAAGCCTTTTGTGGATCCAGAGGGAGCTGCGGGAAATCTGATTAAAGTGATAACACTTGAGTCAGCATGGGTTGGGTCTGAAGACTACAAGTTTGAAAATGAAAAAAAAGTCTGGAGATGTGGAGTTAGAAAGAAGTGAGGTTATCAGACCTCTGTAGCCTGCTTCCCATCTCTGCTTGAGGCTAACAGCTCGAGGCTACATTAGCTGCTACTAGCATAACTAATCTGAATCTTTGACCAAAGTGTCGGCAGTCCAGTTGAATTGTGGGTAAGGCGCCAGGTGTTTACAAGGAAGAAGAATGCCTTGAATAAAAAAAGACGATATCTCTGGTTCTGCTGCATCAGTATTTATACTTTTTTTTTTTTTTAATTTTCCATTGTGAGTCCGACAATGTGGTGTACTCTTCTAATTGTTTAATTTCATGGTATATTAGTGACAATGGCATGAGTGACTAAGTACAGTATTAAGTATTTGGTACTCTGACCATTTCTCACAGAAAATGGTATTGCTGTACCTATACACACCTGTACACATTTAATTGTAGGGCTGCAGCTCACAGTTATTATCAATTAAACTGTAGATTTTCCTTTTATGTTTTTTAAACAAATCGTCTTTAAAATGTCAGAAAACAGTGAACAATACCCATCACAATTTCCCAGAACCTAAGGCAACATCTTCAGTGTTTGTTTTGCTCGACCAATAGTCAAAAACACAAAGATGTTCAATTTACAATGAAATAAAACAGAGAAATGCAGCAAATCCTAGCTAGAACCAGCAAATGTTTGGTGTTTTTGCTTGATAAATGACTTGACTGATACATCTATTACCAAAATGTTTGTCAGTCTCTGTCCTCTAATCAATTAATTAATTAACTAATCTTTCAGCACTATTAAATTGCCATCTTGATAATTTGGAGTACTCCTGTAAGTATCTCACTCTGTTTCGCAGCAGCCCTTTCTCCTCCCCGAGGCCGTGGAAGAGGTTTTGTGGGAAAGTCACCCATGAAGGCTTCACCCATGAAGGCTTCACCCATGAAGGCTTCACCCATGAAGGCTTCACCCATGCAGTCGTCACCCATGAAAGCTTCACCCATGAAGTTTTCACCCATGAAGGCTTCACCCATGAAGTTTTCACCCATGAAGGCTACTGGTGCTTCTCCAGGTTCTTCAACAAAAGTTATTCCTATTGCTCACCTCAACCCCTACCAAAGCAAGTAAGTTTAAGTGTGTGTGTGTGTGTGTGTGTGTGTCCATGTCTACATGTGCCTGCTTTCATATACATGTATGCTATCTGTAAAAGAATTTAAACACAACTTAAATTATGTAGTGAAAAGTTATAAAGCACTGAATACATGAGTCTTACATGTATTTCCTCCCAAATTCCAGGCAAACTCTATACTGTATTTGTTTATGATTTCACTTTGATTCCCCCCCATTCATCAGCTAAACGATTTCCTCTTGTGCTGTGACTCTATTTCCCTGTTTGCTGCCATTTCTGAGTAGCACTTTGGGGGATGTTTTTGGAAATGTGTGTACCGGTATATGTGTTTGTCCGTGCATGTGTGAGCGTTCATTTTTTCTACATCAATGTGTTTGGATTTGTGCGTGTGCATGTTAGCCAGCCCATCTGCATGGAAATGAATTGAAATGACCGATCTTGCCTCAGAAACGGACACTTTAATGGCCGGTACTGCTGGGTCTTTATGGTCTGCTGCTGAGGTTTTGGTTCTGTTATTTGGCCAACCTCTCTTTTTCCCCCTTCCTTCCCTCTCACAATTTCTTTACCTCCTCCAGGGCTCCATTTTACTGCTGTTTTTTTCTGTTCTTGCTTATCGTTTAATTTGGCTTAAGTTGAAGCCAACTTAAGATGAAGTTGCCCAGATTGGAGTAAAGGTATCCTGTCAACTCTCTCTCCATGTTTGGGCTCTGATAACGTAGCCCTGTTTGAAATTGCAAGCTGTAAAGATAACTGTGCCTGTAGGTGTTGTAATAAACTGATGACTGTTCTAACTTTGAAGTTGGGGAGTACCTACAGTGAGTAAAACAGATGACTTCAGCAGCTGTTCATCTATGTATGTTTGCGTGAAATGAAAAGTGCGGGTGTGTGCCTGTGCATCTGTGTGCAGCACAACGTGTTACATACAGTAGATTGTATAGGGATGCTGTGTATGTGCACATGGTCTTTTATGCATGGCTTTCTCATCCCATTCTGCTGGTGTTAAGTAATAGCATCTAGAGCAGAGTATAATTGGCTTTTGGCTGCCATAAACCTTGGTGTAGAACTCTTATCCATACTGAGCAGGGAATGAGGTTCACTCTGGGCCAGCAGCTGCTCTTATGATAGGGGATTTAATTGCAGGCAAAGTTATGGTATGAATATCCTCCACTGCACAATTATCAACGCAGTCAAAAAGCTCACTGCTGCATAAACTGCCAAGCTTGGCTGGCTGTTGTTAAAAACAGAACAAGAAGCACATTTTAAATGCATGCAGGAGTTGGCAGATGTACAACACCTAGTTCACTCTTTGAAAAGAAAGTTGCTCTATGTCTTTTTTTCTTTCATGGAACTTTAAAAAGACTGAAAAGACACTTGTTCAATTTCCTTGGGAATTGTTCTTTCGCGCAGTTGTGTTTCACATTGGTGACTGATGTGAGCTGAGTTGGGATGCTCATTAACAAAAAAGGAAGCTTTTTAAAGTGTCTCTGCAGCATTCTTTGCTGTTTGTGCTGACCTTTAGACTGCAACTCCTTTAGTTAAGTTTCACATAAGTGTGTTGGTCAAAGAAAACTTTCATGTAATTATTTTTTTAACAAAGGATATATATTAAGCGTTCTGTATGCATTCACATAAAATAAATCTGTTGATGGAAATATAAATGAAAACATGATGGAAGGTATTCATGTAACTTTTAAGTAAAACATCTGCAAAGCTTAGATTTTGGTCAGATGGTCAGTTTAAGGCCAATTGTCTACTCTGTGTATATCCCTAGGTGGACTGTCAGAGCCCGTGTCACCAACAAGTCCAGTATCCGCACCTGGAGTAACTCTAAAGGAGAGGGCAGGCTCTTCTCCTTTGAGATAGTGGATGAGAGTGTGAGTAGAGGAGTGCAGAGGCCTGAATATCTGTCTGTTATGTGCATGCATGTCATCATATGTCACACATGGCTGTTTTCATTTTATCCGTGAAACGAAATGTTGCTCAATGGAAATGTGCTGGTCACCAGGGAGAAATCAAGATCACAGCCTTCAACAATGAAGTGGACAAGTTTTTCTCTCTAGTGGAGCAAGGCAAGGTGAGCAGATCCCACTCACCCATATCCATCCTCACTTGAAGTGATAAGAGCTTCTTGGAAACTTCACTTAAAAAATTATAACGTTTGTACATATTGCACATCCCCCATAGCTTAGAATGCTGCAAGTAAATGTTTCTGCTCACATTTTTTCAAAAGGAGCGAACCTTCAAAAGGTTCAAACGTGGATACCATTTCATTTATTTGATGCCGTTGACTAAAGACCCGTTTTAACAACAATAAGACAATATCTAGAAACTATAAAACAAAATTCACAAACTGCTTGCAGAGTAAGCCTTAGTCTCAGGTATCCATTTTGTATGCACATAGCGCCTCAAACAGATGTATCATTGGTAGAATAGTGCCTAATAAACCCTCAGGCAAAAGCCTCTCATGCCTGCAGGACTTCTGGCCAATGAATGATGAAAGTATTAGAGGATTTTGTGGAAGGGATTTATTAAGTCATATTTTTCTGAAATATATATGTTCAGGACATATTAAGCATTCAAGTGAATATATGAGGCCAGGAGTATGCTGCTGAGAACAGTGTGAGAAAACTTGTCAAATGGGTATCAGAAATAGCTGCCAGTCTTGCAGGCTGTGTTCTCCATGGAGAATGTGTTTTATAAAGTTTCTCTTCTTGCATAAGTAATTGATACAGAGCTTATAAGTTTTAATTTAAGTATTCCTGTAAGTTATTAAAGGATACATCAGGATTTTTTCAAGTCTATCTTCATGACACTCATATGGCATATGTACAGATGGGTGACAAATTAACGGAAAAACCAACATGAAGTGTCTTAGTATGGAGTCAGGCCACCATGAGCCTCCAGAACAGCTTCAGTGCTCCTTGCCAAGTCTGTGGAACTCTGTCAGAGGGATGAACACCATTCCTCCACAAGATATTCCCTCATTTATATATACAACCTTTATTTAATCAAGTTATCTCATTGAGATCAAAAGAGCTAGAGCAACCTGAGTACAGCAGATAGAAAGAAAAACAAATATAGCCAGACATAATAAAAGGACAAACAGCTTCAGAGACAGTCACAGACATCACTAAATAGATCTGAAGATGAAAGTTTATATTATATCACTTGGTGATGGTGGTGGAGAGCATTGTCTTTCACGTTGGTCCAAAATCATCAATAGGTGTGAAACTGGGTTGAGATCTGGTGACTGTAACGGACGTTGCATTTTATTCACATCATTTTCATACTCAAAAACCATTCAGAGACCCTGGTGCACAGAAGCATCTGCATTTGATATGTTTATCCACTCTTTTATTAAGGATTTTCCTTTAATTTGTCTTTATTCTGTGCTTCCAAAGCTAATGTGAGGCTTCAGCAGTCTCAGTTAGCCTAATTAAGTTGGTATCTTCGTCCTGGTAGTCATGTGTAGGTTTATTGCCAGTGTTGTGTCCTGGTAATGTAACTACCAGGATGTATGAGCCGTGGCTCAGCAAGGAGACACTGAATATTGTATCAAGATTGACTTGAACAATTTCAAACCTATCCGTAAGGTTTTCTTACATTTACATTTTACTTACACAACCAGAAGGCCCTGACTCAAGACCTTGTGTCAGCAAGCATCTGCTTTACTGTCCTTTAGTAAGAATGTAATGTGTAACAGCTCCAGCTCCTGTTACATCACTGACACTGACCTCTGACCTTGCTGGAGGGCTGCTAATCAAACTGAATTGAAGAATCAGTATGTAAGTATATACAGTAGGATACTTGAAATAATCATGAATATTAAGGAATAATTCATATTTAAGAATTCCTTATTAACACTTACACAGATTATGTGCTGCCCTCAGTTGAAACTTGTGAGTTCTGATTTTCCACATGGGAAGTCAAGTACTCAGTATATATTGCATTCAAGTGGTTAAACTGATAAAAACACCATTAATAGACAAGTGATAAAAAGTAAAATGTCAAATGACATTTACAGAAGCATGGCAGACAGCGAGAGATATTAACATTCTTTCCTACAAAGAGAGAGTTAGCACAAGATAGCACCAGTCTCAGGGACCAGCTGAAATAATAATCAACATGCTATTGATTATGCAAGAGAAAAACTTGGTCTTATTAGTGTTTGTTGTTTGTGCTAAAATGGGTGGTGCTCAGTCTGAACACCCAGAACATGCCCGTTGCATGTTCCTGTATACCCATGCAATTACAGACAGGTAGAACACATGTTAAATCTCTTGCTCAACTCAGTCTGGCCCACAGAGCTTAATAACTTAATTAACCCCGGCCATCATTTTGCTAGTCACACTGGCTCAGGTATCAGCCACTGGCAGTGACTCCCAACACAGCCCCAGATCCAATTTGTGCACTCTGCCCTCCAAACATAAATAAAGGAATGAATCCGTCTTCCCTTCGTGATCTGTGTATTGACAGAACAGTGAGTGGGTGTGACTAGCTCTGAGCGGCTAGAATGCTTATCACCTTAGTTTCATGCTCCTATCTCTGTGTGGGGTAAATCAGACAGAGAGGTAGGAAGGAAAGGAAAGAGAGTAAGCCAGAGAGACAAACTCACAGGCAGAGAGAGAGAGAGAGCAGATTTTGGAAAGCTGGGAGAGTAAATGAAGAAGTGTGCCTTGCTGTTTAGCAGACTCGCTCTCAGCTGCTTCTTATTTTCTGGTAAATTAGAGAAGTGATGGGGCTGATATGACACCACATCTTAGTTGGACCTGAAGGTTTTTCCATTCCTATTACAAGGTTTTGGTGGAACTGAAGTTGTATTGTAATAATAATTTCCCTTGCAGGATCAATAAAGTGGTCACCCATTTCGATCAGTCATAGTTGCTTCAAATTCACAGGAAATAACCAGTCTGATTAGGTGTAATTTTATAATGCCAGCACACCTTGCTTGCCCATTCTCTGTAGGTGTACTACATCTCCAAGGCTACGCTGAAGGTGGCCAACAAACAGTACACCACACTGAAGAACGACTATGAGATGACCCTCCACGCTTATTCATCCATTGTGCCATGTAATGACAGTCAGGGCATCCCCGCAGTGCACTGTGACTTTGTGCCCATCGCAGAGCTGGAGAACAGAGACAAGGACGCCATCATTGGTAAGAGAAGTTCATCAGATCAGTGAGACTATTTGTACATTTTTACAATTTAACTGATAAAAGAACAAGTTAACAGTGAGTGAGCAAGTCGAGCTTTAGTGCCAAGGACAGGGGAGCTGTGGCTGCTTGGGTTTTTCAAAAAATCAATCAAACTTTATTTGTATAGCACTTTTAATACAAAAAAGATGTAGCACAAAGTGCTTCACACAATAGAACAATTATATACACAAAGCAATAAATGACTAAATGACTCAATAATAACAGCACTCGATGCAACAGCAACTGAGGAAACGCTGTTTTCAATGAGGAAACCAGAGACAGGATTAGAAATTGATAAAAACTCAAAATAATAAAAGTTTCCATCTAGAGATAGATAAAAACTCAAAATAATATAATTATAAAGTAGTAGAACAGATTAAAAATGCATAAATAGATAGCCTCAGAAAGCCAGACTACATATCACAAATTCCATTTTTGCAATCAAGACTCAAAAACATTAATAATCAACTGATCCAGACAGGTATGTGTCAAACCAATCAGCAATCCGCGGTGAGGGCTCAGATGATGACATGACTCACTCCCTCTCCAAACTAAAACTAGATAACTAAAACACAAGGTGTTAAAGATGAAAAATGAAGTGTGATTCAGCAACTGTGTGGCATATTTTATTGCTACAAATGCATTCAGATATAGATTTTTGTGGATAGTTGAGAGATTTTACCATATTCCTGAATGGCTGCCATGTACAGAACGTCTATTTTGACGCAAAGACCAACAACAGCCCAGCGAGTGTTGCGTTAGTGCAGTCAGGTGAAGAAAAAGTTCATGTTGATATCTGTGTGAAGAAGAGAACTGTCAATAATCTTTTGCACTACAGCTTACTTGGATTGATTTCTCTGTAAAGAAAAACCTTATCAGAACACACTGGGACTCATGACATAACATTTTCGTATTTTTAGCCTAAAAGTCTCTTCTGTGACGTTTACTTGTGCTAGTGTTCCAAGTCAGATTCACCTAACTCTTAATTGCACAAACTTAATTTGCTCGTTTCAGCCTGATGAATGCCGCCTGTTCATGAGGAGGTGCACATACATGAGATTTGTTCATGTGTGTAATCGGCGCCCCTAAATTTGCCATATAAGGCTTCCTGTTATGTTCGTTTGTTCACAAAAATGTAAAGAATAAAAGGAAGAATTTCACACTGGAGCTTCAAATCCTGCTTTTGGAAATCAGCAGATGAAAAGATAAGTTTAGCAGTGTCAGAAGTAGTGTTGGAGGACCGGAAACTGTTAGACAATATTTATAGTACAGCTGTCAACGACATGTCGTCAGTGCTGTAGTGTGACAGAAATACAGAGTGAATGGTTTGAGGTTTGAAGTTAAATGCTAAAAAATGTCTTTCTAAAGTAAAGTGGTCCATAGCTGATATGAAAGGCAGTCATGTGACAGTAATGGAGATATTAGACAAGAAAATATTATAGCCTGCAGTAGGTGACCTTACACTGTTGGGTGCAACAGGGGAATATACTCGACACCGACCTGAATAGAGACCCTGACGCAGCTGACGGCATGTAAGAATTTTCCAACAACTACTGAACTGTAGTTTGTGTGCCGAAATATTACAATAAAATCTAAAAAACATGATGATGATAATATGGTGAAGTTTGTCTTAGTTTTTTTATTTGAGTTAATTTTGATATCCTATTTAAATTTTTTCCCTGTGGAAAGTCGGACCATTGCATTAAGTTGCTGCCAGTATTAGAAAATTTGGGTTATCAGCTGGATCATCTCTCTAACTGCTCAACCAAGTCAATTACAAGTTATAGATATAGATGATAAAAAAAACTGAGCTGATAGACAGGCATGTGGCAGTCAGTCACGTCCTGGAAGAATACATTATGACAGGGTAAGAGGGAAGGTTAATTCAGGCATACAGTAAAGAGGAGAGATTAAAAAAGAGGATAATGCTCATTCCATTGTTTTTATGAAGGTTAGCTGCAGTGACCTCCCTCTATGCCTGACAGGAATGTCTATCCCTGTGACCGGTAAATTGGGATGGTCCAAGTGTAGATTGGGGTTGAAATTATTGATTCAACAGTGTGCTCTTGGCATTCTGCTCAGTATTATTAGTGAGATGATGCACAGATCATGATGTCTATGTGATATGCCTGTAGTTGCTCTTGGTCTGTATGCAAGTTGAAGGCTGAGGACATAACATTGCATGTTACAGTTTTTGGCCCTGTCAATTGTTTGGTTAACCTTTAAGACTCACATTATTTGTTTTTATTGCTTATGAACAGGGCGGGTATCATTTTAAACGTTTTCAGTACGAGTGTGGATTCGATACCAAAACAATATTTTTTTTTTTATATAACTTCTGAGATATACAAACATGTTTTCCTACAAAATCCTTTCTTTCATTTAACAGAGGCAAAAGTTGTCACATGTTAAATAATGTTGAAATGCAAGAAGCCATACAAAAACTTTATTAAGATTTTTAAATTGGCACAAATTTCAATTTAAATCTGGAACTATCAGATCACAGAATAAATAAACAAGATTACAAATCTGACCAAACATCCAATTCGGTACTTGACAGTTTTTGATACTTGGTGTTCAATCACATTTCAGTCTGCACCAAAAAACCTTTTTCAACACAAGGTGACCATGTGCTAAACAAGACTTTAACTTGTAACATAGCTACTGTGGACTTTAAAGAGCCATTTAACACTAAATCTTGTTTGGATGAAAAGCATTCTGCACTGACCTCTGTGGGTGGAAAGGTTCAAATCTGTTGCATTTCTCACCACACCCATCAGCACAGGTCATTGTGGTCTCTTGTACTGTGAATTTGCATTGCACAACAATGCAGTGCTATATTGCATAGGGTCAGCAGAGCATATAGCAACTGCTGGATGGCAGCACAAGCAGGGCTATTATTTCTTTCAAGTGTTGGACACGCCATATTAGAGAGCAAATTAATGGTTGTAAAGAAGTGTAAACAACATACTGTAACCTACTGATTGGAAGATTCATGTAGCTTTAGATTCAGAGCAGTAATATTGCATGATTACATTAGTATAAACTGTGAGCATTTCAAGCCAGCACAGCAACACACTACACAGTTTAGAGATGCACCGAGCAGTTTACCTGGAGGAGTGTGTTTGTGTTGGTTGCAGAGGGGCAGCGTTACATGTCCTTTGTGTCATCTGTTGTCTCTCCATTCACTCCCTCTCCACTCCCTCGCTCCTTGCTCCTTTGTTAAATAGGGGATTATAACATGGTAATGAGAACTGTCAGCCTGTTCCTGTGGTGATAATGGAGTTCAGAGGTGGATGACATCGTCTCAATCATAATGGAATTAAGAAGGGCTGAGAGAGCACAGACAGAGAGCAAGGGAGGCCCGGGGGAGGAGGGGGGAGAGGGGAGAGGGAGAGTTTAGAAAAAGGTTAGCAGAGGTAGCAGACAGGAGGATGAAGTTCAGAGAATGACTGGTTTGCAAAATCTATATTATAATTCTGTCCAGTCATTTTATTTAATGCATGGGCACCAGTTCTGACACCATGAGATGTTCAACAGAAACTAAACCAACGCAAATGTTATCATTGTTAAGCTGTTTAAAGATGCCCCGTGGAGTTTTTTTTTACCACTAGCAGTGCTATGGAGCATGTTTTTATGAGTGGGTCTCTGTTTTGTTTTTATCGTGCACACACACGCACAAGGGCACGTAATATCTGCTGTCTGTGTCACGCTAGTCCACTGACCAACAGATGGCGGCAGAAACACGCCACTTTTGAAATGCGCCAACAAAGGCAAGGAGGAAGAAGACTGCAATCTTGAAAACATGAATATAAACAATGCACAATTTTAAAATATCCCAAGGATACACACAATATGTTTTGGTGAATGTAAACATCACAACAACAACATTTACAAGAAAACAAGAGGGCACTAAGTTATTCATTAAATAAAAATGACAAACCTCTGCTGTTTTATAGCCTCTTAAATGTGGCTGCTTTTCTCTTGTTTCATATAAATGAACTGGGTTGTAAGACTATTTTTTTATCAGAAAAAGAGAGGCACTTTTAAGTCATCAGTGCTCATCATGGGATGGCCGTTTGTCATTGTTTTATAGACTGAAGGTTCAATTAATTGAATTAAAACAGTCTATGTAATCCTATGTCTTTTTTACAGTCTCCTGATTTAATCTGTATTTGTTTCCTTTGTTTTGTGACAATGCTATTTGTTGTACAATACGCGCTTTATAAATTAATTTGATTTGTTCTGATTTAGTGTTTAATATTAGTCAAGGTAGGCCAGGCTCTTAACCTTCTTAGAACTCAGCAGCGACTGCTCTTTAGTGCAGTAATCCTGAATGAAGTTTTTAGGCCTTGAGCATGACAGGAAACATGAATGAGGAATGAGTGTGTTAGTTGTGATTTGGATTGTGGGCCTGGGTTTTAGCCAGCCTGTTATGACATTTATGTCAGTCTGCTGTGACTTGGCAATATCAGAGGGGTGTCAACTCTCCGTCTTTACTGCTTGTGATGTGATACCACTTCATATTATGTATATGCAGGGGGCATTTTCACACCATGTAGAGACACTTCAAAAGCCTCTCTTCACATAACGCAACTATTACCGCCTTTTTCTTATTGTACCTCATTGTGAGCATATTTGTCTACCTGTATTCGTGAGCCATCTATAGATGGAGATGTAAAATGACTCTCTCTGCCTATAGATGTGATAGGAGTGTGTAAGAGTGCAGAAGATGTATCCCGTATCACCACTAAGACGAGCAGAGAAGTCTCCAAGAGGGCCCTCAACCTAATAGACACAACTGGCAAAGTGGTGACACTCACATTGTGGGCAGAGGAGGTAATAACTATATATTATTTCTTTGTCTCTGTCTCTGTATGAATGTGTGTTTGTCTAGGTCATTCATTGTCCCTTAGGTTGTGGCATGTTGATACATATTAGGCAGCAAGATATGCCCTGTCTCCTTCTCCTAGGAGTATTTTTAATTTTGAGAGGTTGTTTAGCTCTTGAAGTCTGAGATTGAACTAAAGTGCCATTTCATAATTTCTTTTTTGGGCCAGATAACATTCTGATCTACTTTGGCTTTTAGTTTCTTCTTTCCAATGTCCCAAGGTTTCTTTTTTAAAATGATTTAAAAAATTTGAGCGCTCTCTTTGAATGTTAATTATCAGTGGGTATCTGCCTAATTCTGCTCTACATGCATTTGCTGGTGTTTTTCTGTGTACGTGTAAAATGTATCTGCAGAATTCGGCATGTAACGATTCTGTTGGATGTTTGTCCCAATGGGTATAGCTATGATGACTGAGTGGACCCCCCCTTTCCCCCCCTCTCTCTGTCCTTGCTCTCTCTCTATATTCAGGGATGGATTTTCGGTTTAACATAAAAACATGTAGAGCAGGCTGTAATTAATCGTGTGTTTATGAAGGTGCCCATCCGTGTATGTGCGTATGCGTAACATCCCTGTGTGTGCTCTTGCATAGAGAGCCGTTTGATTGGGTTTTCTGGGCTGTAAAATTTGGATCGGTCAAATCATTCCTGTGACCTTCAGGAGTGTTTTGGACCAGAGTCCCTGATTTGAGACGGAAGGCTAAATAACTCTCGAATGTGCATGAAATGGCACTATTCTTCTCCAAGCTCATTCAATCAGCAAGAGCTAATCCCTCCTCTTTGCCAAAATCCAAAAATGACTTTCAAATTAACTTGTAGGTTGTCCAATTATAAAAGCAAACTATACCACATATTACTTTCTGGTCTCTCCAAGCTGCAGACTGAACATATAAGAGACAATAACACTACTTTTGCTGTCTCTTGTTCTCCATCTATTTCTCCTCAATTACTGTCTTTTACACCGTTCTTTCTCTCTTCAGGCGGAGAAGTTTGACGGCTCTGGGCAGCCTGTGGTTGCCATCAAAGGAGCTCGCTTGTCTGATTTTGGGGGAATATCTCTCTCTACTTTGTTCAGTTCAACAGTCATGGTCAACCCAGACATACCGGAGGCCTTTAGACTGAGGGGCTGGTGAGTCACACTCGTTTGCACGCATACACCAACGCTCACACACACATTCATAAACACATACAGAATTGTCCACACATTGTGGTCATGCTGGCATGTACAGAGTGCATGGACATCCAATCACTTTATCACAAGCACCACACAAGACACGGTATGTGTAAACAGACAGACAAATCACTCTACAAATAGAGTATTACAAATACTAAGCTCAGGGCATTCTCACACACACACACACAGATGAACAAACCAAGTGCAAAGCCCTGATGATAATGTGTCAGGAGACTGGTGGCATGTGCCTCCTCAGTCCCAGTGGGACTCTAGACAGGATGTAGACAGGATTGGATGGAGGGAATAACAGAAAAGCAGAACACAGATATTTCTGGATTCCAGCACTGAACTGCTACTGTATGTGCACGTAAAGATGGGGATACGTTAAGCCGCATCAAACTGGATTCTTATTAGCAGTTCCTGTGGAGAGATTTTAAATTATGACTCATTCACTCATTAAGGCTGTTCCCAAGTCTGGCCACTGCTGAAATATAAATGTGTTTTTTTCTATGTGTGTACATATCAATACTTCAGTGTGCATATGATTGCCTGTGTGTTACACTGAGAACTATTCTTAGGCAGAAATTGCGTCAAACAGCGCGCTCACAGCTTCAAAGTGTGAATACAGTAAATAAATGGGTGTGTTTGTTAGTACCTGTGGGCATTTTTCTGTTCACTCTTTCAGTCGTTACTGCCTGGTGTATAAATTTGACTAATTGCTCCATGAACAATAGGTTTGACCATACTTGTGTGTGCGTTGCATTAGCTACAGCAGTTACTTGTGTGTGTTAGAGAGGGAGAGAGAGGAGGGGCAGGCTCCATTGCTCCAGCTTTAATCTTGGTCTTATTAGTCTCTGGTCAATACACCATCTCATCCTGACATTCAAAGGGCTAAATAACTAAAAAACGGCGCCCCTCCTTCCTTTCATTCCTCCTTCCATTCTTCTCTAATCCCGGGCTTTTCCTCCTGAGCTCTGCTGCTGTTTGGTCCTCACTGCAGTTTACATGCTGAAAGTGGTGAACAAATGACAATGAATGTTATTCAAGGAGCAGTCACGCTGTTTTCCACTCCTTTTTAACATTTAGGTCTGCGCTTTAAAAAGACAAAGAGTGTCTGTCTGACTCTAGTTCCTGTTGCGATGTGGTGCTTTGTGGGATTGTTTTTACCAGGCTTGCTTGCATAATTGAGGGAAACTGATGAATTTGGATGATGCCTTGATCAGATTGCTCTACTCGGCTAGAATGCAGAGCAGGAGTCACGCTGATGCATTAAGATTTTAAAGGGAATATTAAAAAGGCAGATGAATGAATAGATGGAGTGGGTAGACAAAAAGAGAGACGGCTAAGTTTTGTTTTTCTTTGTTCCCCAGTGAAGAAACGGTGTGTATGGACAGAAATGTATTTGCCCATGATAGACAGCCATATGTCAGATAAAATAGATTGCAGGATACAGATGTAGTGGTTGTAAATCAGTTGAGGGATTAAGGGAGTGATTCAGTCACGGCTGAAGCTGGTTTCTTTAGATAATAGCAGATACAGTGTGCTGTTTTAGACAGTGCAGTATCTCCTTCACAGGAAAAATCTAAGTATTTTAATGTGACACACGTTCATATGTTAACAACACACACACACACATGCGCACTTGCTTTCACATCCTCTTTTTGACAGAGATTTATACACTTCTGGACATGCTTGCAGATCACTAATATTGGTGGTATATCTTGTGTAGTTTAATCATCTCAGTATTCAGGGATCATTAGTCGCATTCTCAAGCACGCTCTGTGTTTTTCATTTGACAACAAACCCTCCTTGCTTTTTTTTTCTTCTTCTTTCTTCTTCTCTCTACACTAAAGAGTGCATGTTATATTTCATATGTATATTTGTTTTGGTGAACAAGCGTGTTTGCTCATATATACTTTACTTGAACATATGTGCTGTGTGTTTTAATGTCCACGTTATAGGTATGACCGGGAAGGCTATGCGCTCGACAGCCAATCCCTGACAGAGACGAGGTCAGTGGGCAGCGGAGCAAAGATGAACTGGAAAACACTGAGCGATGTTAAGAATGAACAAATGGGACACGGAGAGAAGGTGCAGTGCATAACTACATACATAAAGCCTCACACAACCTTGTAGCAGGGCATTCATCTAAAAAAGAGGTCAATATGAAATGCACTGCCAAACAAAAGAGACAGAAAGATGACCCTTTTAAAGGGTTGGTTCACCCAAATTACAATAAATATCAGAGACAGAAATCTAAAGACCAGGGCAGATGAAATCAAAATTACTTCCATGAGTAGACATCATTAGAGGTAAAAAAATATTTTATTATAATTTGGATTAATTGACCCTTTAAAGAAAAATCTGCCATTAAACATCGGTGATGTCTTTTTAATTTCTGGGCCTGTTTTCTTATGGATAACTGGCCTCACAATGAAATGCAACTTATGAGTTACTGTCATTATTAATTGATCTGATGATTATTTTCTCGGTTAAGTGATTAATCGTTTTGTCTGTAAAAAATGCCAGTAACAATTCCCCTCAGCCCAAAGTGTCAACTTTTAGATGTCTAGTTTTGCCCAACCAACTGTCCAGACCCCAAAGATATTCAGTTCACAAGGAGGAATGATGAAAGTTTTGCTTAATAATAGTTGCAGATTGATTTTATGCTCAACGACTAATCAGTCCAACTCTACAATAAAACTATAGCTAAATCTGTCCAGAAGTCTGATAACTTTTTTTATTCATGGAGTTGGAACTGATACTTTATTAATACACTATGAATCGATTTAGTCCTTAAAAATAACTTGAAGATGTAAACTAAGGTTTTACGTCTTCATTTCACTGAATGTGTTGCATTTACATTATTTTTGTTTCACTGACTTTGGTTGTAGATTGATTTAGGCACTTGCATGATTCAGTGATGTCCACAATAAAGGGCCAGAATGTAAGAACGATTATGAGAACCACAAGCAACTGTGACACTAATCATTTTACTGAAGATGTTTTTATATGTTAAGATATATTTTATTGCTGTTTAACTTTAAGTTTAGATTTTTAGATTGGTTTATTCGCTCACATTTGAGTCACAGAACAGGAGATGTACAGTAGATAAGGTGGAAATGAAGCCACAGGGTGTGTAACAGTAAAAAGTAAATCTTGTTATTTGTGTTGCTCTTTTAGTCAGATCTCTGAGCTAGTTCTTTATGAAAACTTTGGCTGGAAGCAGATTTGATATGTGAGTCAGAAAATCCTTCTCTCACTCGGGCAGCTGGCTACTGTTTGAAGAAGAACGAAAGAAACTCTTACAGATACGTAACAGCATAGCTACAGTACAGCAGAGTTTGATAGCAGAAAACCTTTCAGTGTTGTAAGACAAGCACAGTAAACACTGGGTTTTGAGAATCAAAGAGTTAAAGCTTCACTGTTTTGCACCAAAGTTTCGCAGTCACACAGGGACAAATCCATCATGATGACAGACTTTGACGTCAAGAGTGTGACTCTCGGATTTTCTCGACTTCTTTCACTTACCTGCTCTTACTACCCTATCACTATGGCTTGTGCTCCTCTAGCTACACATGCAGTAAAACCCACAGCTGAATTCAACTGTCAAAAGGCATTTTGGAATATTTAGGAAATCACAAAGTAGAAATGGACAACTATTGCTACAAACAACCCTTGCTACTAAACATTACAGGGTCATAATACAAAACAAAATGTTAAATGGTGTTGATTTTTTTTTTTTGTTTAGCCATATAGAGATTACACTGAAGACCTCCTTATTTAAAACTATCAGAGATGTTCTGTGAACAGACATGGATTTAGTGATTTTTAAAACAAACCGCTTCTCAGTCTCATTTGAATGTAAGCATTTAGACAAACACAAATCCATAAGCAGTCTTCTATTCATTGTAAATAGAGCAGCTCTAGTCTGTGCCTCGCTATGACTTCATGGATTAGACTCATGGTTCTCTTGTTTTAGCTGTGGGAGGGAGATAGTGAAGCTCATATACTAGCAGTACTGATTGAACTGCTATACGCTGTTGGAGGATGTAAGTACTCTCAAATTGAACCGTGTGGCATTTTATAAAGTATCATCGCAAAGAATTATCATGCTTTCACCTAAAAGTGCATGTAAGTGGTATGTGCCACTCATAAACTTTCTGTCTAATTAATTAGGTTTATCTCCGACTAGTCTCCCTCATCCCTAACGTTTAATAAGAAGCCACTTAAGAGTAGCTTCAAGATCAATTTTGTTTCTAATAAAAAATTCTAATTATGTGTTGGAGGTGGAGGAAGCCTATAGGGCATAACATTACCAGAAGGAAAGTAGCACG
This sequence comes from Siniperca chuatsi, assembly GCF_020085105.1. Lineage (NCBI taxonomy): Eukaryota > Metazoa > Chordata > Actinopteri > Centrarchiformes > Sinipercidae > Siniperca > Siniperca chuatsi. The sequence goes on from NC_058055.1 coordinate 15,789,898, forward strand.
GATGGGAACATGGGAGAATGAGTCTGTCTGAGTATGTCACTTACAAAGCTGCATTGAAGGATGGAAGGGAACAAGGTGCAAGAGTGTGGTAACTAAGAGAGAAAAGTGACAAGGAGTATTAAGGAAAGCATACAGATAGGAACAGTTAACTGGCAGATGTGGGGAAAGGAGTTGAAAGGTGAGAATGTTGAAAATTATTCAAGCTCAGGTTTTTTCTCCTCTTTTTCTGTATGTTTTTTCCCCCTTCCCTTATTCTCTTTGTCTTCTCCTCTTTTCTCTCTCCGCCCTGCGTACTCCCCGACCGTTTCTGTAATTGAACGGCTTAGAGGAGGTTTCCTATCACATACTCGGAGGCTTCAGCTTTGGTAGTAATAATGGAATCCAAATCATTAGCTTATAGTTTGAAGGAATCTAATTTGACATTCTACCTGTTTGCCTCCATGTATGTGTGTGACTGTGACTCTGTGTAGCTGTGTGTGTGTGTGTGTGTGTGTGTCTGTTTTCGTGGGTGGATGTAAGTGTACAAGCCATTTCTAATTAATGTAGCAATGTGTGTTGGGGGTTTGGGACAAGCATTAAATTTGGCATGTGCAGCCACGTCAATTATTTGAAGTAGATTTTCACTTGGTTGCCCTTCCACATACAAATTTTAATTGCATTTAGGTGCCAGAAGGTGACACAGGGATTTAGTGTGATAAGAATGAAATCTATTTTCAGAATATTGGGGGTGTGTGGGTGTGTTTGCATGTGTATGAATCTTTAGGTGAAAGCATATTTTTGTGTTAGTGTGTCTGTGAGCGTTTTTGTGTGCAGCGTTAGTCATGCTGCTCTTCTAGGTTCTCCTCAGTGTGCTTAAGGTTAAGACTTTGCCCCAAGGCTTCTGTGTACACACTGGAATACAGAGGGAGAGAAAAAAACACTGAAGAAAAAACACAGAAGGAGAAGGGGAGAGATGATGACAAATGCAGGGGGATTTATTTAGAGTGGTCTAGTTGTGATAGAATCACTATGGTCCAAATCCTGTTGACCTCTATCCTCACATTCTCGGTAGCATCTGCCAACATCACGAGCCCTCAACAAGCCCCCAAAGTCCTGTTCTTTTCTTCCCGCCACGTCCACCCTCTTACCACCTTCCTCACCCATCGCCTTCCCACCTCTCCCACCTTCCGGCGCTCCAATCTGCCCAAGTCTGCAAAATGTGATGAGGCAGGCATGCGGGCGGAAACATGGGAGTGGAGTGTTGAGGGGGAGAGGGCTGTTGCTAACGGGAGAAATTCTCCTAATTAAAAAAACCTCCTTAGTAAGTGTTTTGGAGGGGTTCTTGCTGTGTGGCATGGGTACTGGGTAGATGGATGGGTGGAGAGATTATGAGGCTGTGAGTCAGTGTTAGCTAGCGGGAAGAAAGTGTCAGAGAACTCTAAGTCTGACTGACAGTATCTGCAGAGGTCGTGGGGACACACGACAGCATCAACAATCTCACAAGGGATGCAGAGAACACAGTGGCCTTTTCACATTCAATGCTCTTACTGAACACCTTACAGAAATTGTGGGTTGTATAACGAAGGAACAGGATTGCTCAGTCAGTGTGTGTGAATTTGGCCAGCGTCCTAGAGAGACTCTTTAATAGACTCATTTAGGCCAACATTAGTAATGAGTCTGGCCCAGCTCTAGCTTGTAGTTGTTGTTTAGAATGCATTTTAAAGCATTTCATTTTAAATTCTGGCTGTAATTCCAACATCTTGTTTAAGACCTGCTCTCCTGGTAGAAGAAATACCCTCTGGTGAAGCTAAGAAAAAGGATTTTCCCATGGTTTCTTACATATGCATCTATATCGTATTTATTGGTTTGTGCTTGCACACGTGTCTGTTTATATCCATGTGTGTTTGCATTCAGGCGTGTACACGTGTGTGCCTCTTCCCAATGAGACACAGTTCATCTGCTGTGTGCATTCTTTATATTTATATTTATGGAAATCGAATGCTGCTTCTCTCCTCAGGATGAGAGAATAGCCTTTTTCCCCCCAGAATTAGCATTTCTTTCCTTTTTAGCTGTTGATTTTAGCAGTGTGAGTTCTGCCGCTTAAGGTGCTAATATCTATTTAAATTACCACAACATCGCTGCATTTTAAATTGATTCTGTTTGACTGTGTACACTTTTATTTTAAATTCATAACTGAAGAAGTTCAGCTCATTGTATCTGTATTGCAAATGTGTAAGTTTGGGTTTTTGCATATAACCTTGCATGTTAGTCATGTGTATGTGTTTGTGTGCTGGTGTGTCTGTGTGTGTGTATATTAACACATTTTATGTATTAGAGAGGGAGAGCGAGAGATTCGTCTCATCTCACATCTATTATGCATAGAATTCTCAAACTCCCTCTGCTCTCTTTTTAAACTGTTCCAAGATTGTTTGGAAGTCAAATAGAGATGTGTAAACAGCGTGCATCTACCAGCTGGACTGACTTGTTGGCAACAGTTTTACTGATAATGCCAAGTTTGATCTGAGTTTATTTTATTTAATGTTTCTCACCCTAAGCAGCTTATTCGCATTCTTAAAACTGTTGAAGGATGTCCTGCCTGCATTAGAAGGAGCACTTTTGCTCCTCCTCATCGCTTACACTTTTTTCTCACTTCAGTTTCATTGGCTTTTTATTTTCATGACATTTGTTGTGTGCTGCAAAATACTGATTTAAAAATACCAATAATGATAATACAAGGAAAGGCCAAACGAATACTCATATCGTTTGGATGAGAACAGGGCATCCACCCGGGATTCATCAGATCAGACAAGGTTTTTCAGTTATCTGCAGTTTTTTTACTGATGTTTTTTAGCCCACTGGAAACATGTTTTAGTTTATGGTGGGCAGGAGAGCTACCCTTTGAGGTAATCTGCTGTTGTACCCCAACAGAAAAGTGTTGTGTGTTCTGAAATTGGTCATCGTACCCAATCACTGTTTTGTGATTTTGACTGTTGTGCTGCGGACTTGTGATTACTCGTTGTGTAATTTTTAAAGTCTGTAAAATCACAGATGTTATATCCTGTTAATGCAATTTTGTGTACAGATAGAAAGAGATGATCCACTTCTTCTGTAGGGCCAGGATTCGTTTTTGTCACCATCCAGGCTCAAATTGAGACAGAGATGGTATTTTATTTTTTTTATTTATTCATTTTTTAAGGAAAATCATTTGGGTTTTTTTTAATGTGCGGGTTCTAAGCAGATGTGCTTAATGAAAAATGACAGATTGTTTTAATGTAAACAGCAAAAGGGCTCTGTCTTCATAAATATTACAATTTATTCATTTTTAAGCTAAAAAGTCCATAATTATTTCTTGCGAGTGCATGAGTGGACTGGTCACATGTGCATCTGGCTGTATTATTTACAGGTTGCCACCTGACTTATATACTGGCTTGAACTCTTCATGCAATTTTTAAACTAAAAACGTCTTGGTAACACACTCAAGTCTAAGACTCCAAAAAAGAATCAGATGGGTATGTTCTGATATTTTAATAAAACAAGGCAACTATGATGCAGTCACAAGGAGAAAGTTGCCAGTTAAACAGGGAAACTAGATGATCCATAACACTGGTACCTGGACTCTTCCTCTATCATCAGTTCCTTCCTCCTGCAGCAGTTGTCCTGTATTCTGTCAATTTACCACATTTTTAGTGACTTGAATGATGCTTTTGAGGGCCAATGTTAATTATGTTAATTAGCTGGTGTATCATACTGCCACATTGTCTTTTCTCCCAGCTCCTGCGGGAGTGATTTCACTACTGCGGTTCCAGTTGCGAAAGTGATACATTTAATCGTAGAAAAGGTTTCAGTCGTAGTGATCTGGACACTGTTTTCAGAATCAAGACGTTTCGGCTCCCATCCGGAAGTCATTCTCAATTGTGAAAAAATTGGTCAGTTTTATTAGGTCACTTTCAGGTGAAACTAGCTATTAACAGATACTCAGGCAGATTCCTTCCTGAGGGCATGGCTTATGTAACTCAGAGTATCTTAAATTTCTAGTTCCCGTCCAATTTTTTCACAATTGAGAATGACTTCCGGATGGGAGCCGAAACGTCTTGATTCTGAAAACAGTGTCCAGATGACTACGACTGAAACCTTTTCTACGATAGAACACTCCTGGACGAATGAGGGACTACACCGTCTGATACATTTAATGCAATGCTCTTGAAATATGTCTGCTCAGGATTTGGTTAAGGTGGTATGACATTTGACCAAACAGCCACCTTCACGTTCTCTGTGCAAAAATAATAATAATACAAATTGCAGTACAAACATTTTCTATAATTAAATGATGGTGTTTAAGGTTAATTTGGTTTGGAAGATTTTTCCAGTATGTAACTTGATTTGCAGGTTAGATTTCTCCTCAGCACAATATTGTGTAAGGGAGGCAGCACCTGCAAATTAACTGCAGCCTCTTAGACGTTCAAATTGCAGCAGTTTGATGTGATTTGGTAGTTTTTATTGATTTCGCAGTTCTATCCCTATAATTAGATTTCTTCCTCTCCCATTTTTATTCTCTCTTCTCAGGCTGACTATTTCAGCTGCATGGCGACAGTGCTTTACACTCGTAAGGAGAATTGTCTGTACCAGGCCTGTCCATCTGCAGACTGCAACAAGAAGGTCACAGACCAACAGAACGGACTGTACCACTGCGAAAAGTGTAACAGAGAGTTCCCCAACTTCAAATACAGACTCCTACTTTCTGTAAGTGCAAAGCGCATACAGTGCACATCATTAATGCTTGTTTGTCAAACATGTAGTGCCGCTGACTTTGAGGAATACTGTAACTTCTGTGATCACACATACACACATTCAAACATACACACATGGATAATCTCTCGCCCTGTCATCATCATCTGTCTGTCTTACTCTCAGGCCAACTTAGCAGACTTCGGGGATAACCAGTGGGTGACATGCTTCCAGGAGACAGCTGAGGTCCTGTTAGGTCACAGTGCAGAAACACTGGGACAGCTCAGAGACACAGTGAGAGACATGCGCATGCACAAACATGGATATACGACCACACACAGTTCTCCTTAAACTAGTTTGTTCACATCTGACAAGAAAATTGCCTTTACAATTTTTCCAGGAAGTCTAACTTTAACAGACTACTTCCTGTAAACCACTGGCCCTGTCTTTGTATTTACCTTGTGGTGTTTGTGTGTGTGTGTGTGTTCCTAAGGACGAGGCTGCATTTGATGAAGTCTTTCAGAAAACCAACTTCACAACTCACATCTTTAAAAACAGAGTCAAGCTGGAGACGTACAACGTAAGTAGCTATAAACGGAAGCACAATGGAATATGATACAATGCAATGCAATTTAGTTTCCCAGGAATAAAAGAGCAGAATATAATGACATACGATGGTGCTCATCATTGTCCTGCAGGCTGTGAGAATATTTTCAGTGATCTCTGCCTTGCAGGAATACTCGACCCTGATTGGCTAGCGCATGTCTGTTACAAACAGCTGTCTTATCGCTGTCCTGAACAAATACACCAGCAGGCATTTTATTTCTCTCATACACGAATAATGGTTCTGGAAAAATGGGCTTTCAGAATAACCAGGATTGCAAACAAGGGCATTGTTGTAAAAACAGTAAATGGTCTCATTTAGGGTCAATTTCACAATCTCACCAAAAAGTAGGAACCAGCTTCAGTGTATAGACCTAAGCTGTGATTGTGTGTGTCACGTATGAAATTGTAATTGGAAATTGCCACATTTAAGATTTGTCAACCACACAGGATTCTGCTTTTAACAGATCCAAGTTGCACTTCCTCTGTCAAGTTTCCTGGTGACAAATAAAGTATGATGGTTACAACATGATTAGATGGCAAAGCTTGCAGGGTTTACAGATATAGTATTTTGTTTGGCACAAAAGTATTTCCTGATCAGCAGCAACCTGTAAGATGAGCTGGTTGCAGAGATGTTAGGGATGCTTTCCAAGTAGTGAATAGCATAAAGGCATACAAGGAGCTTGCTTGATTTAAAAACTTCACAGTGAATATTACAAAGCAAAAGTGAACATTCACTGTTTTATGTTAAGCATCCACTGGTGTGAAAACAGTACATATACAACAATACATTACGGTGTTGTGTTTGTTTTAATTAATGGGCTGCATGCCCTACATGAATATGTAACAACCAGACTTGTCGTCAGTTATTATTTTCTGCTGAACTGCGGTGCCAAGCATGTAAAGCCACAAAACGAGATGCACAAAATGCAATATAATCACAACACAATGTCAGTCACACAACATAAATCCAAAATCAATTCAATTAGTATCACAGTGACAACGGAGTTGTGTAGCCATTGCGCTTTGGATAACAGAAAACAAATACAGCTGTGGATTCATTTCTCTTAATTAGGCACTAATTAGCATTTAGCTATTGTCTGTCTGAGCCTAATTAGCTTAATTATTCAGAGGTTAATTTGCTACTGGGGGCACATAACGAGAGTCTGAGTGGAATGATTGAGATGTAAGATGAGCTCTGAACGGTCTGTGTCCTGACCTCAGGGAAACCCTATGCAGAGTTCCTAAGCCATTCTTCATAGTCTGGAAAAGAATGTAAAACCTTTTCAATGAGGAGTTACTCAAGGTCTAGGGAAAGTCTACTAGCTATTCAGTCTTTATACACACAAATGCATAGTTCCTGTAGCTGGAGTCTAATTTAACATATGAAGTGAAATGAGCTTGACTGTCTGTTAACAGTAAATGTCAGCATACCACTGCTACTTACCACCACTAGCAGATGCTGGATGCTGCAATTTTCATTACAACCTACAATACAGAAGTCTCCGACCAAACAACATACTGATGATTTTGCTTTTATTACAGCCTTACCAGTGGTGGAGCTCAAAAAACAGTTTGTCCTCAGGACTGCGTTACTGGAAGAGTCATGAGGTCATTTAAAACAAATGGTTCATCACTTTGGGTGCACGAATACTCTTGGAAAATTATCCTCTGAGTACCATGAATATCCACAGCAAATTTCATGGCAATCTGGACATAAAGTGCAAGACAGACAGACTGACAGGCATCACAGTCCAGAGGCCTGGCAAAAAATGGAAATGGGAAATAGAAAACTTGTTAACAGTGTTATAGCGGCTGTTTCAAGTAATCTACTGTACGACTGAGAAGCTTTCTTATGTTCAGAATAACTGAGTGATCACTTTGTTCCCTGAGCATGAATGCAGGTTAGAAATATGACGAGCTTTACACTATCTACACCAAATCAATTTAACATAACCATTAATTAATTGGCAAGGCACAATAAGCACTTGACATTAAAGCTTGTATTGTGCAGTGCCTGCCTGTATTTGAGGCAGAGAGAGTGAGACACATGCATTAATTTAGCAATGTTACGACTCCCCAAATCTACTATAACTATGGCGTTTAGTCTCAAAACCCGCTTACATAAAAACCAGGTGCGTGCACGTGATACGAGCGCACAGAACAGTATCCACGAGTGGAAAAGCATCCTCGCGAGGGAGCATTTCTGTTCTGCGTGCACAAATGCGGTCCTCAGCATGGGGCTATGACAAACTCTCAACACACAGCCCCGTGCTCGATGAACTGCTCAGCACATGCTTGTTGACTTTTGAGACTTTAGAGGCTCTGACCCCTTTTTTGGCGGCAGAATTATCAAGAAGATGTTGGGGAGAAAAAAGAGGTAAGGTGAGGAACAGCCACCTCTACAACACCCTCAACACAAGTGAATCATGCACCAAAATGTAACATAGGCTATTTGTGTCGACAGCAGTGGCATATGAGGCCATGTAGTTTACAATTGCTACGAAAAAATGTAGACCCAATGCATAGGTTAGTTAAGGTCAATGCTAGCAGCTGCCTGACAGTGATCAAATCAAACGGCAAATCAAAGGTGGTGGTCAGTATTCAAAGTGACCAATCAAAAGAGCGGAGACATTAGCCACTGTCTATTCCATCCCCACCTCTAAAGTCTCAAAAGTCAACTTGACAAGCGAGCAAGTGTTGAGCAGTTGCGAGCTCGTGGGGAGGGTCGAGCGAGAGCTTGTCACAGCCTGGCGCTCGTGGGACCACCTTTTTGCTCGTGGAGCAGGAATGCTCCCTCTGCTCGCGGATACTGTTCTGTACGCTTGTGCCACATACATGCAGGTGGCTTCTCTGTGAGCGGGTTTTAAGACTAATTAAATGCCATATACAATGGTAGAAATTTGTGTTCTAGGTGTCTAATAAATTTAACAGTACTAAAAATATATAACTTCCAGTTTACAGTTCATTTGGAAAAAATTAACACCTGTTAATCATACATCAAAGGTGATAATGAACTTGCATAAGGGGGAGCAGAAGTGTACAAAACAGCATAGATGTGCTGAACAGGTGTTGATGACATTTCTAAGAAATGGTGTCAAGACCACCATACAGTTACAAAATCACAACTGTAAGTTTCCTTTACCTTTTTAATTAATTCATTAATTCATTGTCACATTTCGGTCGTGCTGTAGGAAGGTACAAGAATTGATCTAAAGCCCAACAGGAACAATGTTAAATTCAGTATTCCACAAAGTAGAGATAATGAGCTCTGAGCAGATACATACTCTACACAAGGCTTATCAATGTATTCAGAGTTTATTTTCAGTGGGTGTCAGTCAAAGTTTACTGTTTTTGTTTCAAAGCTCATGATTCAAAAAGACGAGTGCAGAACGGAGAGAGTCTGTGATTCACTTGTTCAGTGCGTCTTTCTACCTCAGCCTCAGTTCTTTCCCATACACTTGTGTGACACAAGACAAAAAGATCAGACATCTACCACAGTGTTTTCATAAAAATAGAACAATGTAATGAAATGCCAGAGCTTAACAAGATTAATGAAGTTACAAAATTTGCGCTTTGTCATTTTTCATAACAAGGACAGAGAGAAAGAACAACTGTGCTTAGGATCATATTTTAAAGTTGTGGCTTGAACTTCACTTGCATATAAACTCAAATTTGTATTATTTTAGGGCAGAGCAGAGATGATAAACTAGCGATTTTTAGACTTAACAAGCACAATGCCTTCAAATCCCCAGAAGTTTTCTCTGCCATCAACAATAGATTTTATACCACAACTGTTACACAGTTGGTGATTCCAGTGGTTTTCAGACTTAATTTAGTGTTCAAAAAAAACTTGTCTATCTGGAAGTGTTGGACTACAGTTTGAAAGATTTGTTAAAAATGAAAGTAATCAACATTTTCATATAAAAGTGTTTTTCTTACAATACTGAGGCCATACACATGATTTATGCACAGATATGGGATTCAGTATGAAATGCCCCAACTTCATACAAAATATATGAAATATACATCAGTGTTATATACAGTATAATATAGTGTATGTAGTATATACTGTAGTTGTCTGTAATAATAAAATATGATTGAATATATAAATGTTATATAGATATATATATGTAGGATATACTATCTGTCTTTCTGTAATTGGAAGGTAAAAGTGTTCGAGAGGGGCGAGATCAGATAATTGTTTAGATATGGGGATAACGGTGCATATTCTAGTCTCTCCTTCATAATGTTGTCCTCTGTTGTACACACAAAAAACAACAAAAATCGTTGTGTAAAGAATGAAAATAGAGAGCTAAAGGGAAACGTTCGAGTTCCCTGCATACTTTTCTCACCTTCCACACACCCGACCAATCCCTGTGTGAAGCAGACTTGATTGTCATATTGTCGGGTTAGGACAGTTACAGAAATTTTCGAAGGCAGCTTCCCCAATTCAGGCATCGAAAAGGTGTGGAGGGAGGGGGTTTCAAATGATGTTCAACCATGCAACCAGCATTTCCGTTGAAGCATACTGGCCCCTAATCTGTATTGTAGTGCATGTGAGTCCAGAGATTTTGGAGTTTGGAAAGTTTTTATTTGATGTTAAACACCAGGTGTTAAACAGATGACTCTTTCTTCGACACAGGAATTGATTGTTTTGTATGTTCAGGCAACAGAACCATTGTTTTGTTTAGAAAGAATCGGTTAGATAGTTACTATAGCATACAGTCACGTGATCTCTGAAAGTACACCACAGCAATGACCCCTTATTACCAATAATGTTGCCAGAAAATCACACATTTTCCACTCTGACAGATCACAGCTGCTGAAGTTTCTCATGTATTATGGCAACATCTGGTTTGTACCTAAAACAGATAAATGTACAAATAATCTTAGGAGGATATAGAGAAAACTCTAAACCGGCTAACAAAAAAACGCTATATTGTATTTAAATAAAATTCCATCTGAACTGTCTGTCTTGTTTCATTAAGGTGGAGCCCCACAGAGGCAGGTGAGTGTGCAGTGAATCAGACACTGCAGACTCCAGTGTAATAGAGGCCACAGGTGGAGTTAATGGCATTCAGATGATGGTGAAGATCAGATTTGGCCTGCAGGATTAGATTTACTGAGCACAGATGAGTGCACTTTTCACATAAACATCTAATTTGCATTTGTTTAAACGACAATCCAAGACAATTGGTGCACTTAGAATCTGGGAAAGTGTATCTGATTTCCAAGCATTGGTGAGTCTTTGAATCTTTTCCAGGCTGAATGGTAGTTTGTCTTAAATCTGTGATACTCTATTATTAGTAAAGTTTGTAGCGGTATAAACATATATATAGATACATCATCTGACAACCATAAATGTCTGTACAAAATTTTGTGGCAATCCATCCTGTAGATGTTGAGATATTTTACTGGATAAGTAAAAATTTGACCTGATGATGGCGCTAGAAGAAAAGTGAATCGCCAAAATCAGTAGGATTCATCCTCTGGGAACCATTGTCATTCCTGCACAACATTTCATGACAATCTATCCAGTAGTTGTTGAGATATTTCAGTCTGGACCAAAGTGGTGGACTGATAACAGACATTGCTAACTACAGAGCTACACCACTAGCATGTCTACAAGCCGAAGGTACATTTGAAAACTTGATATAATTCTCATTCACATCCAACCCATTGATGTATTATATTACTTACAGCTTCATTATCTACATTTCACAGCAGGGATCCTCAGTTTTATGTAATTTTATTGTCCAAGTACAGCATCTCATTAATTCTCTGTGAGGTTGTAGCATCAGAAAGATGTGTGTGTTGGCCATTTGTCTGTTGCATGTGTTTGAAGGTGTGTGTCTACGTGTTTTGTCACTGTGCCAGCATCCAGAAGTTGTGAGAACTGCACCTCACCCAACCATCTGAAATTGAGTTAGCGAACTGGGGTAATGAGTAATTGTTTTCTCCAGATGTGATAGGAATATTAGTCTAGGCACATTAAATTTATAAAGCCTTCTTTATTTTAAAATAAGTTGTCACCTCTTGTCAAGTGGAACCTTTGTCTCGACGGCCCCCTGTATTGTTTAATTTGCCTGCTATCCTCAGGTAGACGCAAATTGAAAACACTAATAGAGGTGTTGAATCACACATGAGATAATGGTCGGATGTTAAATGCTTGATGCTGGTTATGCAGGCTGAATTGCTAATTGATTAATGAATGGTCTCTGGATTAATCCTTTTCACAGTGACTGTGATTATAATGGAAATCAGTTTTTGGCTTTTTGTCCAATGCATTATTTGATTATATTTAATGTGAAGTCTATCTCGCTGAAGGATAGTTGTTACCACAAATTGTTGAGATTGAATGACACTAAATTGTGTGGCCTTAGCTTTCTCATAGGAAATCTGACATACTTTAATGTAAAATTCCAACAATAATCTGTAATAACTCAAATTAGAACACATTTTTATCACTGTTAATCTTGTCAATTAAAGAGAAGATGAACAACATTCTGCTTTTGTTGACTTTTAAATTCCACCTTTCACACTATTCGCCCCACAAATTGCATTCACCACAGAGGTGTTCACGTTTCCCAAGTTGGAGACTATCTTGGAGCCAATCAGGTTGGGTAGTCCTGATATATATTGCTCGGGTCTGTATTTCTGACTTGCTGCCATCTCTGATAATGTGAAAAATATTATGTAGAGTGTGCTATGAAGTGCAGGGAAAAACCACATGCATATAAAAATCAACATACTAAAACCCCTGTTATATATGCAGTCATGCCCGAGTTAACGAGATGATGGCTCACACTTGCCGGTAAATTTTCCAGGTATGCCGTCAAAAATAGCGTCCGTCAGAGCAAGCAATAGAAGAATTTGTCACTGTAAAAATAGCTCCAAAAATACTGATACAGTCTGATAACTGAAATGAGGCTAGAGTGAAATCTACTTGGCTTATAGCTTTTTGCACAGGTTTTTAAGGCTTTTGGGAGATGTATATACATCATTGTGCTATAGTGCATTCAGTGTGGTATTGCCAATAACATCACATCTGTGTGAGCTGGCTTTCTCATCGCTGGTGTAAATGAAAAACAAGACAAGGACTTGTCTTCAGTAAACACATGCTCTTATAGCATTTGTTATTCCTTGAATGATGCTGATCATAGGTTAGAAATGTCTCAATCAGATGTTGCACTTAACTCAAGATTTTTCTTCCCTCCTCAGGATGAGAGTCGAGTGAAGGTAACTGTAATGGAAGTCCAGCCAGTGGACCACAGGGAATACAGCAGGAGACTCCTGAGTAACATCCGCAAATTGGCCAGCTGAACTTGCTCCCAGTGATCCAAACGGCTGCCTGGTAATTAAACTGGTCTCTGACTGGTGTCCGACCTTTTCCACCAGCGAGATAACCGCATGTCTGACTGAAGCAGCAAAGTGGCGGCCAGAGATTCATCTGACTAAATGGCAGCCAAATAAGACTTGTTCACGTCTTTCAACAGGCCAATTATGACACACTGGAAATGTGATGGAAATTACTTTTACCTTTTTAATTTATTGACATTTTAACAAAGCAGTTTGACTATTTGATTACATACAATTGTGTTTTAGACCTGCTTACATTTATAATGTATGTCATATACATACAAAGATCACAGCGTTTTCTCTTTTTTATATACAAGTGATTCATCTCTTTGGTCTCAGATCTGTGGTGATCCTCATTGTTGAGTTAAGATGTAGATGAGTCAGATTTATTTCATTTTCATTGTTTCGTTGTAAAAATGAAGGCATGGCAAAAGTGCGTGGAAGATGCACGTGTTGGCATTTGTTTTAACTGTAGTCATAGTGTCTACTAGTTATTAAAATATATCTTTGTTTGAATTAAAAAACAGAATTGTTTGGTTTGCTGGGCTTCCAAAAAATGTCATACAAGAAAGAGTGATTAAAAGGATGTTAAGATAAAAACAATGTTTGTCTTTATCACTGGGTATCTGCAGGTCTTGAAAAGTCTGAAAAAGCATTGAATTTACTTTCCTCAAAAAAAAAAGGACTTAGAAGGTATAAAAAGGTTTTCTACTGCAGGCAGTAATGTTAGTTATAAAATGTTGTTGTATCCGATTTGTGGAGTTACAGAGACATTATACACACATAAACAGTGTTGGACAAGTTACTTGAAAACTGTTATCAATTACTCATTGAAAAAGTAATTACATTGCTCTACAATGTATGTATGTATGTATTACTGTATTACAGCGGCAAAAGTAATGCGTAATTTTACTTTTGTTATTCACCAAAGATGCCTTTAAACAAATCCTCCTTACCCACACGTCACATATTTTGTATTTAACGTGTAGAAATAGAAAATGAGACATTGTGGTTTACAAGCAAACCATCCAGCTGCTAGCTTAGCTTCAGTGACTACACGGTTACACACCCTCCAACTCTAAACAAAACTAGGTGACTCCTGAATGTACGTGAACCAGTGGCTAATGTCAGCAAGCCAGCCAAGAACACAACATTTAAATAAGACAACTTTGGATTTCCTGGAGTCACATTTCTCCTCTTTTGGTAGAGGCCTCTTTGGTAGAGTAATTACATTACTGAGTAATGACTGCCCATAAACTAAAAATAGGATTGTTGCAACACAACATTGTGTGCAAAAAAGTTAAATCCTTTTTGCGGAGTTTCAATTGGCACGATAAGACTGTAGCAAACACTGTGACTACTGCTAGCTACAGTAGCTAGAAGGCTCATCGTCTCATAATGGACAGTGTTGGGGTTTTTTTTAGCAAAAAACCTAAATTAACTTAAATGTATTCATCTTTTTACGTTGGTTACTCCATCCATCCATAATACTAGGCCATATTGTCCCTACTGGTTTTCCATAATAGCTTAATGTTTTGTTAAATTGCATTCTGTGTGGGATTTAAAAGGTCTTTAAAAGTCTTACGTTAAACTTGGTGAACCCTGCAGAAACCCTATTTAAAAATATAGCACATTTCATTGATAAATCAGGCGTTTTACTGCTCTTCGATGCACCATGCACAGCTGTTTTACTCTGAACTGGAAAATCTCTTCCAAATTAAATGTGTGTATCAACATTTCAAACTACTTTATGTTCGCTGTGAGTATATTGTACATTCAGACACTGGAAAGCAAGGACAGTGCTTCAGTGGCGCACCTCTCTACTAAGGTGTGGCTCAAGGGCATGACACTGATTTATGTTGGCAGCAAGCCGCCTGCTCCCCTCACTCCGAGCACCATCAGTACCATCTCCTGCCTGCTGCCTGTCATGCTGTGTGTGTGTGTGGAGGTTTGGGAGATTAAAACACGCACACAGATCTTTTCATCCCAGTGTCACCTTTCGCTTAACTTTTTCCATTATTTCGTTGTCTTTTTAATAACAACAAAATCCGACTTAATGCATTAAACGTAGTGGCCTAATACAGACTGCATTTTAAACCCAAAGTGAAAAGTATAAAAGGAATTACGTGAATGATTAAAGGTTGCTTCTGATTCATGTGCCACTGATGAACAAACGGAAATGGTCCCACACAATTCAAACCACTAACAACTTTTGAGGTTACCTTTAGTCCGAAACCTTGCCAGGTCAAAAATCAGGACGTTTTTTAATTTGCTGGCATAAGCAGGTGCAGTGAGTGTAACTCTGTGTTCTGTTAAGCAAATCTAAATGAGTGAGATCAGAAAGTCATTTCCAACTTAAAGCCTTGCTGGTAATTGAGACTCAAGATGGAGACACGTCAGTCTGCAGCCCCAGCCAGCCCCAAGGCGTTATAGGACAGAGGAGGACATAGTGAAGAGATTAAGAGAAATACATTTTTTGTATTATCCTTAGAGAACTTTATCTGAATGTGATGTGCTAAGCAGTAGTGAACTTGCTTTTTATGGTTGTCATATCTTCTTTCTGGGAATGCGGGACCTTCAGTCTGTTGAATATGCAGTTCGTCTAAATCTGCAGAATGTGCGTGAGACTACAAGGACAGCGAATGGAAATGAGCTGCGGTTATCACAAGGGTCGTGGCCCTGATCACAGTCTTATCTGACCGCAGTCTTATCTTAAAACACACTGTTGTTCAGTCAAGCCCTCCTCTGTGTGTGTGTGTGTGTGTGTGAGAGAGAGAGACTTAGCAAGAGACCAACATTCCCGAGAACACCAAGACCTGCAACCATTAGTTTATAAACATTTGCACTGGAATAACGCCTTCCATTGAGGTATTGTGTACCTAAGCTGTCAATCAAGCACTGTCTGTACTCGCCCACACAGTCTTAAACACACAGTATGTAATTTCTGCTGCAAGGGGTCTCTCGCACAAAAACAGTAACAAAAGATGTAGTTTGATGACGTGTTGAAGTAGCGTGGGATCATGGGAGTTGTTGTCTTCATTGTTAAACAACCACTATTGCCAATGAAAATCTATCTGATGTGATTCAGGCTGAAATCATGTTGATGGACGAGGTAATATAGTAAAGTTTTATTCACGTTACATTTAGTCTAAGTGTAAGAGTCTAAGTGTAATTGGGGACTGTGAGTGTGTAGAGGCTTTAACTATACCTACAGTAAACAAAATGTATGATATACACTTTTCATGCGTAAAATGATAATACCAACATGATAGTGTGTAAATATATGTTTGTAATGACGTTTGATTCCCATGGCAATTCATTATTTTGTCTTGCTGAAAAAGAGCAAGCAAAAAACTGGATTTTAAGTGCTAATAGGTTCCCATGTAATGATTCATGTGATTTCATAATGTATATTGCCTCGGCTGACTTACACACGAATCTAAAGCAATTATCATTAGAGGAATTATTCCTTGAGTCTTCACACTTCACGTTACTCTGAGGAGCGTAACCTCTTAAAACCGCATGTGGATCTCTTCAATACTTTTCATTTGAAGATTGGCACCTGCAGCAGAGGTGTGCTGCAAAGAAATGTAATTTGTATTAATCCAGTAAACAAATGTGAACATTATTAGCCTGTTTGAGCCACTGAAGCAAACAAAGACACGTTTAGTTGCTCCAATTCTGACTTTTAGCCAAGTTCAAAGTAATTATCTGACATTTGTATCCAGTCAAGATACTGTATATACTCTTAAACCTGCAATAACTGTTTTTTTTTTTGGCCACCTAGGGGCAGCAGAAACAAGTTGTGAACACAGCATTGACATATCATCACCTTTTAAGTTTATATGGCAAATTTGTTAGCAAACAGCTGCTTATTTACACATCCAGCAGATACGGGGCAACATTATCATTCACGTGGAGTCATGTTTATGGTCAACTGATAAAATGTAATATTCACTTTCTTTTAGCTCTGTTTTTGGTCTCTACCAACTCCTGAGGGAACTATTTGGCTCTTTAGCTGCTTAATGTGTTCACTAGCTAGTTGCTAACTGTGTCTGAACAGGTAGTGTACAGTGGGTCTTAAAAGCTTTTTCTCTGAAAACTGCTGTCTGCTGCGGCCGAAAACGTCACTATGAGAGTGGTGAGAGTGAACCAAAACAGTAAAGTTGCAGGCTGGACAGCTAAACAGTGAGCTGTAACTCTCTATAAAGCTCCCTAAAGCTAAGGGGAGCTGCAGATTCAGGTGATAATTCTCTGTAGGTTTATCACTACGAGCAACCCCTTTCACATTGTCAATTGATACATTGTTATTATAAAGGTATGGAGTATAGCCGCTTTAGGAAGACAAAACATACACACACTGAACTGAAGTGCATTTACAAAGCATACAAATAAAAAGGGGGGGGGGTAGAGAAAAGATGTTTTTGTAAAGTGTAAGTAAAAATCGGTGCATTTAAATCTATTCAACTCTCAGCTAGAAAGTCTAAATATTTGAAGAGGCGTCTGTAGTGAGAAATTCAAGGCTGTGGTAGGAAAGTATGACACAACAAAAGCAAAAGAATAAATTAAGTTGAGGGGATTGTTTCTTTGCTTGAATCAAAATGAAAGGCTGCAAACTTCAAATATCACACGCTTGGTTCTTTTAGAGGGCTCATCATCTCTTTATATATTTTGTTTTTATATCTGAAAAGACTCAAACAAATATGTGAACATAAAAGTGCTCCAGGGGGTCAGATTCAAGTTTTGTGAGAAAAAAAAAAAAACTGAATTCAGCCTGCACACAGCATCCCATCAACTATCTACATGTTGTGCGTTGATGTGCATAACTTTTCAAAAATTCTTGTTTAATCCACAACATGCGTACACTGGCAGGAAGAAGAAATTGTGTTTTCCCCAAAACTCGGCGAGGACTGTGCTCATTGGTTTGCCAGCTTCATCTCTGCTAGTCTTACAGAACATTTTGATAGACATTTTGACTGCCTGTTCCTGCTCAAGGATTTTACAGTGTTATCAAGGACACTTCACTCTCACAAGGGTATTTATAGGCTCTGTTTTCTGTGTGTGCTGGTGCATGAATGTATGATCTCAGTTATCCCTGTTAAAAAGGGCTCCAGAGGCAGTGGCACAGGCGTTCTCCAGTATTTCATGTTACACGTTCAGAGCAGGGAGCTGTAGGTGCAGATTTCTCACTCGAACTCTTTCCTCTCTTGTAGGAGGCCATTCTTTCTTTTGTTCAGTCCCCCCTTCTTGCCTCCTTCCACTCTTTACATAAATTACCCAATCCCCCTTCAACGCCCTACTCATTCCATTATTCTCCTCATCTGTCTTTTCCTGTCCACCTACAGTATCTGTTGTTTTTTTATACTGTTTCCACCAGCATCCTCATCATTTCTCTCTGAGCTCCTTATCGATTTCTTTCTCCACTCCGTGCTGCCTCTCATCTTCTCCTGTCTTTGTTTCTCTCCTACCCACCACCAGTTAAATAAACCTTCCCCATTGCCCTCTCTCTCTCCATCATAAACACATTTGGCCTGAGGGCATTTATGTACATTTTTTTCTGCTTCGCTTGGAGAGCCAGAGGCCATGCCCACACCAAGGCCAGCATGCACCGTGCATGCTTTGTGCCTGTACTTATTCATGATAACTCTTCAGAGATGGAAAGATTTTAAATTGCCAGTGTGAAGCCAGTTCATAAAGCTGTGAACAACATATATCTAGGCACATGATGGATCGTAACTTAAATGGTGAAATTATTGGATGCAGTAATTACATATAATGTTTTAGGCGCACATTAGTGGCCTATCCCAGTAGGTACAGTATAAGTGGCAGATTCAATTGACATTGGCATGTTTATATGGCAGGAACCCAGGAAGGCTTTGATTGGCGTCAGAGGGCGTTGGAGCATTGCATTAAAAGTCACAGTGGCACAGACTTCACTAGAAATGAAAGCTTGAACTGACACTGTGAGATACAGCAAGCATTATTATGCATTTGTAAATGCATAATAGGTTGAATATTTACCACAGATAAGGATCTATCAGGTTTTATTGGATGTTGATTTAGGTATTTTATTCTTTAAAGCCATTATGTGTTTAATTTTTTTTTACATGATTGTTGCATCTTTCTGATGACATGACATTTTGTTTGTGGCCCATTCATCTTAATATGGGAATTTGGGGTTAGATATTCATATAATGTTAGATATCATCAGTTTGTCATGATTAATGAGCTGCAGGAGTTATTTTGTAATTAAAGGTTGTAATTATACTTTTATAATAATAATAATAATAAACTTTATTTATACAGCACTTTTCAAAACAAAGTTACAAAGTGCTTTGCATGGTTGAACCATGATTAAAACATTTCAGGACTGCAATGAGGCAAATGAAATCTGAGAATTGAAGTAATACAAAAATAAAATGGAATAAAATACCCATAAAGTAATGTAAGATAAAAAAGAATAAAAATAATAACAAAATAGATAAGACACTGAAAATAAAATGGTATGCTAGCATTAACAAAAAGCTTTGGTACACGCCTGATCATCCTGCTGAGTCCATGACTGTGATCCACTTGTGTAGAATATACAAATTCTTAACATGTTTTGAGTTTGTACCCAAAAAATGGAAAATACATTATTAAAGATCCCCTCCAGACATGTTTTAAGACGTAAATGCTCTGCTTTGAATAACAATTTATGTCTGACATTGTTTTTCAACAAAAATTCTTAAAATTACATGTGCTCCTACTCCCTCATTGAAAAGCCAGAATTGATGAATACGCAAATGTTGTTCTTTTCAAAAGTTTAACTGCTGGACATAAGATGTCTCCTACTTCAGTAGGTTGCACAACAGATGCATGTGGAAACAGCCTTCTAGTTTTAAACTTTGCACATCCATCATTCTGCACAGTGAAGGTCAAACAGCCCAGTGACAATAAGCAAAACACATTTTTGAGTGGAGGGTGACTTTGAAAATGCCAACATGCACATTAAAATCTTTAGATTTAGTTTTTCAGGGAGTGGTGATTTTGGATACTATTCTCCCAAATGCAATCCAGACAGCTTCTCAGGGCTTATTACAAAGTGTCATAAAAGTGGATAGTGGTGCTTTATGAGACTTTATGGGACTGTCCTCCCATGAAAAACCAGAGCATCAGCAATATAACCACAACGACTAAGATCCCCTTACCTTAACGAAATAGTAATTTTAACCCAAACCAAAACCTAACCAAATTGTTTTTGTGCTTAAAGCTAACCACTCCTCTAACATCAGAAACAATTTCATGTGTCGTTCTGAAGTGCATGGACCGAGAACTAATTTTGTTGGACATGTGGTGCCTTGTTACCTACACAATCCCTCACAGTGGCGCAGTATGTACATTATAAAATACAATAATTTCTTTCATACTCAACTAATTGCCAAAATCATGCAATGTACTGGTGCAAACAGGATTTTATAATATGTTTATAGAATTGAATTGGGACACAGTGTAGACTTCTTCCTCTTTGGTTAATGATTTCCTAGAATGCCTTTCAGCACCCCTCAGAGATAGGATGAGAACTTGTTGCACTTATGATGTCGGTGAAGAGAGCAATGGCAATATCAAGAGAGCAGGAGAATCAAAAATTTAAGAGAAACATAATGAGAAAAATATGTGAATAGCAGGCATTACTCAAAACACTATTATATTTTGGTCTATTGTGGCTACTGTCGACGGACAAATTGGTGTCTCTGGGCTCTGTTCTAAAGAGTCAATGGTGCAGAGTGTTGCGCTCATGCTGTGGCAGCTGACTTTTGGATATTTCATTGCTGGAGGCATGTGGCACAATTTAAGTGCAGTTGGAAACAGGGTGTGATTATGTGAAATATATTATCAGGATGTGGTAGGGGCTCTCATCAGTCATCATCAATCAAATCAGCTTTTTCCCCCCCTTTCTTTTCTGAAAGATTGGTCTCTGCTTCACGGAGCACAGTCTGTGATACAGAAAACAGTTGGGAGTGGACTCACTACAAAAGCTTCTCTCAAGAGGAAACTGATGTCCTTGTGTGGGAGGTGCAGAATTGCCGTGAGTGAATATGTTGCACCTTAAATTAAATTAACTACATTAATGCACTGTTGTAGGACAGTTATCCAACATAAGAAACAGTTTGATGATATTTTGGAAAACAGAGATAGTGGCAAATGTTCAGTTTTTCTTCTTGGGGGGGGCATCAACCAGCCAGGGTGATCATCATCCACAGTCTGTTTAATGTCGCAGTGTGACAGATGGATGTCAGAGAGAGTAGAGTGCAGTATGTTGGATGACAGGTATTCACATCACATCACGACAAGCCTATTTTATCAGGTTGTATTAAGCAGCACATGATCTGCAAAAAGTGTGTTAACTCTTTAAGGCTGGTATCATTCTGGAGTGTATCTCCTCTCTCTTCCTATATTACCAAAGAGCAATTTACAAAATAATCAGTCTTTTAGATATATAGCAAATAGTCAACTATCTGGCACTGAAAAATCCAGAATCTATGAATAGAGAACGAAATACAATGTTTGTTTACAATAACTTCTGGGTAGAAAACCCCTGCGTCGCATAAGGTTTTTACATACAGTGATGTCATAGTGTACTTACACACACTGGAATACATCCAACAGAAAAACAGAAACTATACGCACGCTGATTGATTTGCAGCCTTTAATTGTGCAAATTGACTAATGTTTCGACACTACTGTGTCAGAACCCTGTTTTAACACATGTAATACAGTTCTACATCACTGCAACAAGTTGTGAAGTGCTCTTGGTCAGTAAAAAATGGTTATCAGCTGCTGTTAAGTTGCTTTTAAAATATTCATACTGGAGAGATATTAAAGGAAAAACTAACAAATGAGTGGAGATTTTTCCATACAAGGCATGAATTATATAAGTATGAAAATGAGGTAAATTATATGCAGTGGCCTTCACCATCACCAGATCTCAACACAGCTGAACACCTATGGGAGAGTTTGGGCTGACGGGATATCTTTTAGAAGAATGGCGTTCGTCCTTCTACTAGAGTTTAGAGACTTAAAGAATCTATGTTAAGGAGCATTAAAGCTGTTCTAGTGGTTGCATGTTTTATTTGCATATGCATATATCACTTGGTAATACAACCAAACAGGCACAGAACAATACTAAACACAATAACCTTTGGTGTATGGTGGCTGGGTGACTCAAGCTCAAATACCTGTAATACATGGCATCTAAATTGCACCGCCTCTCATGATTGCTACTGCAATGGCTATTCAGCCGCCTCTCCCCGCTTAAGGTACAGTCAAGTCTCCAGTAATTGGACAAAAGTAGGTGGGAAAACAACCTGTGTACAGCCGAACAAAATGTCACTTTACTGGCACAAAGTACACACTGTCTTTACTTTGATGGATGTTTCCCTCTGTAATTGTTGAACATGTAGAAGGGGCAAGTCTGCAAAGACACTGGTCTGAACTATAAACAAACTGCACCTAAGCTAAGCTAAATGGCCGTACTGTGCATGGACGTACAGTTCAGTAAAACACTGCTTGAAGGTTTGTAACAAAGAAGACAAAGATGTACATTTTACCAAGGAAAATAAACAGTTTACATCAAACTGATTTATGAGAATAGGGTCAGGGTTATAGTTTTGATAAGCTTTGAAGTGTGAAAATTACATAAACAATTTGACAAATTGACAATTTGAAGTTAAGAAACAGTGTCCCTGTTACTCGAGATAAACCACAGCACACATTGTCAACAGTTTTAGGGACTATTTCTTCACTAGAAAGTAGTTCCCATGAAAATCGATTACGGTGGCAGTATTCTTTCAAAGCTGTGAGCACCACAAATAATAATAATAGTAACCTTTATTTAATCAGTTAAATCCCATTGAGACTGAAATCTCATTTCCAAGAGAGACCTGAGTAAATGTAAACAAGACTAAGAGTCTACAGCCATGCTAGCAGCTCTGTGATGCTGTGCTTACAGTAGACACATTGATGCTTTGAGCTAAATGCTAACATCAGCATGCTAACATGCTCACAGTGTGAACATGCTGATGTTTAGCAGGTATAATGTGATGAATACCAAACCTTTCACCAGTGATACATTGTGTCCCCATTGTCTAGTACAGAAAGTAAGAAAGAGTGAAAATCCACCTCCATTGTAAGACACATATAGACACATATCTCAAAACCAAATAAACCCAAACTATCTGCATGGCTACTAGGGTGAGAAAATATGTTTTTTCTTTTCTTTTTTGTAATATTTCAGGTGAGCCATCACTGACTGGAGGTACCAGTGTCATTCCTCACCTGTCCAACAGGCTCACTTGTTGACCTGCTGCCTGCTTCACCAGCTGCACCTCATTTCACCATTAGTGTCTTTGTATATATTGCTGACATTTTGTCTGCTGGCTTTTGTCAGATTGTCCAGGCTGCCCTGTTGGTTTTTTGGCCGGCCACCCACCCACCACAACCTTACCTACCTGTTTTCTGCATGTATGTTTCTGTCTGTTTTGTTATAGATTTTGCTGAAGTCCTCATCTCCAGCCTGGTTTC
Source organism: Siniperca chuatsi (assembly GCF_020085105.1). Taxonomy (NCBI): domain Eukaryota; kingdom Metazoa; phylum Chordata; class Actinopteri; order Centrarchiformes; family Sinipercidae; genus Siniperca; species Siniperca chuatsi. The sequence continues at coordinate 15,813,130 of NC_058055.1, forward strand.
TGCATTTGGGTCCTGCTAGCAAAAGAAACAGTCCAAAAAAATCCAAAGTGGTGGGAGCAACCATGCAAGATGATGATATGAAGGAATATTTCAAAATGTAATTTATTTTTTAGTAAGTTTATTAATTCCTCATGCTGTACCCATCCAGTGGTTCAACGTTTTTCAGTCAGTCTACGTGATGCCGTCTCTGTGTGCACCTGTAGTGTCTTCAGGATGAGCCAGTAGATAACTGTCTTAAGCCTCTATCTTCATAACCTCTAATCTGATCACAGAGAGATGACTGCGATAACTCCCCCTTGTTTGATTTGCTTATCTGCAGGATTAGATACACCTGCTGGGATGGTTCTTTCCATTACCAGGTAGAGAGAGGAAGACGGGTGTGGGCTTTTACAGTGAAGTCTGCACAGATGGCTGTGATTTTCACGGCTGTGAAACACAACTTCAAATGAATGCAAATATTGCTTGGTATCTGCTGCGTGTGTAGGCCACTGTTTGCTATCATGTTTGCCATAGAACTTTATTTATCCGGAGGGAAATTCTTGTACAGCAGTTGCAGTAGCCTAAAGCCATTTGTTCATATTCAAAATAATAAATACTGAGACATCAACATCTTCTTGTTTCTCATATGTTTTAAGGATTCAAAATCATTTAGAAAATCAATCAAACAATGTAAATGGGTTGAGTGTAAAAGTTAAAATTGAAAGTATTTGCTGATTCAAATTAAATTAACCTAATCAGATGTATTAGATGGAAGACTGTCTGAAAATAATCTAATGTGGGGGAATTCAAATACCAGGACACATCCACATACTGTGCATGAGTGTGCAGATATCTCTGTGTTTGTTTTCTCACAAAGGGTGCTTCAGAAGGGGAGGGCTGAACATAAAAGGGAACAATAGTGATTGTATATGCAGCATATGGATAATTCTCATTATGCTAGAATGTGTTTTGTAATGATTTGTTTAGGAATTGCATTATCCTTCTTTGGAATCAGAGTCATGCAGATGTTGTGATGTTTCTGTCTGCTGCTTTGCTCGCTTCTCTCCATGTTTCCAGCTGAGAGCTAAGTGGAGATGCAGCTAATTACCCAGTTTACACCACAAATGTAATTACACCCCTATGGGAAGTTACATGTTGAGTGTGCAGTACGTACTGGATGTGAGGTGGTGGGGTGTAGGGTGTGGAGGCTCTTTCCTCTGTGTGTGTGTGTTTGTGTGGATTCATCACAGGTACATCAGTGAAGTGTTGTTGGGAGGATCTTCTTGAAGCTTACAGGGCATGTTATTATTTAATTAAGCATTCAAACACCATTTTAAATGTTACCGCTCAAGCAGGATTAACAGAAAAAAAATAAAAGAGGCATTTAAAAAGGCGAACATAATAGAACATGTCTGTCTTGCTATTGAGCTTTCACTACCTGGTATCTGACTTAGAATTATACAATGCACCTGGAAGCTCATAAATCTCTCTCCCTGAGGGACGTGGCTAATCACAGACGCACCACATGTCTGAAGCTCCGTTATTTAGCCAGATTATCAGTGCAGGAGGTAGTGAGCAACAATGCTGCAGACCACATTCCTAAACACACAACCCTGGGAGGTGGTGATTGCTGAAGATTTTGCGCCCTTGTATTAAATTAGATTTAAAAGAAAAATGGAGAATGCTCATATTAAATGGGGGATTGGAGAGTAGAGGCTGTCAGAGTGGAGTTAATGTGTAAAAAATGATCTTTCTTCCTTGTGCTGTTATATCAGCCTGCTCAAAGAGATATTATTTGTCGTGAATTTTACCCACACTCACATGTTGCATATGAGCTCACATATTTAATCCCACACACACACACACACACACACACACACACACACACACAAAGCCATCCATTAATCAATCACACTCTCAAAATGCTGCAATTATTTCAGCTCATTTATTGCCTTTTTTTAATCATTATAGCCTCAAGTCTCCTTTTTGCCGTCTGAAGTGAAGGAAGAGATAAAAAACACAGAAATAAAAACTGGAATAACAGTAACAGCCACAATCAAAAACCTATCACCATTGCCAGTCCTTTGTGTTAGAGGGTGCTGAACTGAACAGGCACCTTTTTAAGTCACATTAGAGAGGAGAGGAGAAGAGAGGAGAGCAATATTTCACTGTCCCTGTAAGGAAATTTGCCTTGGACTCCATGTTGCTGCGTCCTTACAGTTACAGCACTCATGTGACAGACGTAACCAGCATATTATTTATATACAGTTTACGCTAACATATTGCATAACCCAACACAATAAAGAGAGTGTGTGTCCTGTCACAGTACAAATGTCTCTTCTTTTCTTTGTGCCCTAAAAATGTATGTTTGCCGTCACAGTACTGTTGGAAAATGGAAAAAGCAGCTTTGTTGGGGGACATACATGAGTATCCTTTTTAGGTAGTAATTTTACCAAGTGGCAACCACATATGGCTGAGTGTAAAGGCACTTTAAAGGTAAAGGCTAAGGTACACGATGGACATTTCTCACCACTAACGGTGCTGTTGACCAATGTTTTTATGAGCAGAGGAGACGACTGCAACTGGAATGAATCAAAATGCTAATTTAAAAACACACATACACACAATACATTCTGGTGAGATACATACATACATACATACATGTTGAAAGCAATGTTTATTTACAGTGAACTCCACAGGGCACTTTTTACTTTTCACTCCAAAAATCACGCTTAAGGGACAGTTTCACCTCTGTATGGTTAGTGACACATTTTGTAAATTAATACATAGAAGGACTTCAGAGCTTAAAGGTATGTTTTGTGCGATACTTTGCTTGATTGACTGAGGTCTCAGGCTATCACACTCAGCCATGGTGGTTGATTTTTTATAGAACCATAAACTAACCGACAAGTGGACAAGTGGAGTGTGTTGATGTGGTGACAGTATTCAGTAAACATCCCAGAAAACAACTGAATGCCTCGTTCCTGACCAGACGTCTGTGGCTATTCAACATACCAAACTAGAAAATGATCTAACTTTATCAACTTCTTTATCAAACTTGGCTCTGCAAACGTAGAGTTGCAGGCAGTGAGCAGTAAAGCCAAACTATAAACTTCAAAATGCCCATTTGGGAACCTGCAGTATGAGTGACAGACTAAGTGCTTTTCCAGAGTGATTTTCTCATGCCACACCCGGGCCTACATGCATGCTTCTCCATCCAAGTCTATTTCAAGACGATATCAGCAACACTAGGAGATACCGGGTTATGTGTTTACACAGATATCCCTGGTTATTACTGATGACAGATTATACAGAATATTTCCGATGATAAGTTTTAGGGATATGGCTTTAAATCCTTCATGTTGGCTAGTATCTTGTAGGCTTGATCCTAAACTAAATAATATACCTGTAGCCGATGAAATAGATTACACCTACATAATCCTCATTTAATGTATGGTTAGTGATAGCATGGTGATTAATTGTACATAGTACAAAAGTACAAAAAAACAACAGGAACTTGAATCTGTCGTATATGCACCCCTATGATACTTGCCTTGGTTGTCTTTTATAATATGCTGGCAGTTTTAATGAAGAATACAATGAAAAAACCCCAGCAGTCTAGTTTATTTATCCCTACACTCCAGTGTCTTGTACCAAGCACAGTTCTAGCTTTTAATATTCTGGGTTAGCGTTTCTTGCAATAACTGCCCTCTTTTTAGCCCATGAGCAAGGCACATGGCACAATCTTGATATTGAAATCTGTATCAGTCATTTATTCTTCATAATCTAGCAAATATACCTGGGATTTAAAAGAGTAGAAAGAAATGCAACATGTGCTGTAAACTCAATCAGTTTGAACACAAATTGCGATTTTTTTAATGCAAAAAAATGTATAGTCCTATTTATAGCACATATTTATTTTAAATTAAGCATGAAAATGTGGCTCTATACAACCCTACGTAAATAAAAATGTCACTCCTTCCACACCTCCCCAGCCTCCTCCTCTATCAGCATTATTTAGCTGTAAGTTGTGAATGTTGAAGGGTGGCAGAGCCTGAGATACATCAGTGTCAATGTCACTAACTAAAATGCATTATTGTTGCAATAAATGGTTGATGGTTAAAATTATCAAACTTGGATTTTGACAGCAAGCATTCATATTCATCAAGGCTCAAACATGTCAAAATGTGGTAAAATACATTTGTTGTTCCATAAAATGAGGAATCAAAATTGATAGTAAAAAAAGCAAGATGGATGGATATGCTTTACCCTTTTACAGTACCAGCCTTCTTAATCTCCTGTATGTGGCATCTTTCTTTCATTTAGCCTTCTTTGTAATAACATAACCGAGATCCTCTCTGGTCATTTTGTCTTCAGTTTAATTAGAATCCCTCTATCCTCAGTCCTTTGCCTTCCCATTTATCCTGGACCGTCTGCTAATGAGTTGGGCTTAATCAGGCATTCCATTTCACTTAGAAACCAATGAAATGTTGAGATAATTTACTAGGAATTAAAAAGATTTCTCGCTGTCTGTCTTTTAAAAAAAAAAATACTGCCGTTCTCTTTGCGCTCGCTCAAGAGTCACAGTAGATTACTTTAACACAAAGAACTCTCTTCTCGCAGCATGTTACTGGAGCACGGACATAATTGGAGGGAAAGTTATCATACTGTGGAAAGGCAAGCTGAAAGAGATGTTTCACAGAGGAATAACAACATATTTCATTATGGATAGTCTTGTAGTGAGGGTGTTGAGGGGAATAGTGAGATATTGTGTAGTGATAGTGATTTATTGTGTTGTCTTAAGACTGCATGAGGACATTGTTCACAAAGGATATTGTTCGTTTCCTACAATCCCTTTGACCACAGTTATGAGGACAAAAGAGCCAGAAAGCTCAAGGAAATACATACTGTGCTGCATTCAGGAGCAGGCTCATACAGTCTAAGGTAATACTTGATCAGGGTGGCTGCTAAATGATGGGCTAATTTATGGTTCTGTTATGTTTCAAAATGCGCTGACTCAGAAGACAACATGTTGTGAGTAGGCTGCTTCGATTAGTGACACACCTCCTTCTGCTAAGTGTGTGTCTGTAAGATACAGAGGTGAGGGATGAGAAACACACACCAGTCGTTTATACTGTATTAGCAGTCAGAGGAAGAAGTATAGCATTGTACTGAAAGTGGTTCATAATTCCATAATTCTGTATTTGTACACAACTATTACGTTTTACTGTTCATCTATTTTCAGATAATCTTAAACCCACAATATGTAAATGCCCACACAGGATTGGAATAATAGTTTAAATCTAAAATTAACCGATTCATGATCTTAATAGCAGTCAACAGCGGAATTTGAATCCTCTGTGGAGTTTTTGGACATTTTTGGATAGTCCAGTGCTGATACTCCACTTAACATCAAGTGATTATGAAGAGTCCACTGAGTTTCAGGTGATATTCAGAGCAGTTGAGATATTCAGTGTCTGGGTTACAATTGATCCTAGGGTTGAGTATGCCGTTAGAGTGTTAGAGTGCTACGATAAAAAGTGGTGCCAAGTGTAGGGTTTTCATAGTCTAAAGCGAAGCAGTAAATACAGTAATGTAAATATATATACACAATGAAATACAACTAACCCATAATTTTTGACAAAAAGACAAAAGCTTTTCTCTACTGAAGTCTTGATTAACATATGAATGAATGTCATGCTTATAACTATGCCCAGGTGGCCTACAAGATGCCATAAATGTATACAAGCCAGGACCAGAGTGCTGCATATGCATTTCCAAGCAACAGAGAAAGTCCAAAAATAGAGAAGCATCTTAAGCATCTTTCACAATTAAATCTTAAGACCATCATTGTCTGAAACAAAAAAAAAGTGCTGGAGAAATCAGAATAAATACTAATTAAATAATCCATCTTGCCTTCTTTCCGAGGCTTTTGAAACAAAGTTAGCAAACTTTAACACATCAAAATTAAACAGCCGTTCTGAGTTTTGCTCATCTGTACACCAGAATATTTCAAACTCTCTTAAATCATCATTTGTGAAGTGCAAAATACAATGGGACTCACTCAGCTCACACAATCACTTTTCCTCCTTTATATGTTTGAATCAACCAACCTCAATGGCCCGAGGAAGAGTACCAGCTCTCAACTGTGCAACTTTGGAGTGTTCCAATATGGTTTAGTCCTACTTGTTTTCTGATGTGTCCCTTTCTGACTTAAAAATCATGTTTTGCAGGCATGTATTAATTTCTCCACACATTATATCGTTACATAATCCATATCAATTATCAGTATTGTTTCCTCACAGCCTTCTAACTTACTAATAAATTCCACCAGAGCAAGATGACACATATTAGAAGAAAGGAAATAGTCTAGAAATATTCTAGGTCATCTTGTAGTTGGAAAGACGAAAGTAACAACTTCATCTCCATTGTAACATTAACTTTATATTTCAATATTAACACGGAATAGTTCGGTAACCTACCTCTCTAGGTCAATACATGCAGGGCCGTTGTCCAAAAGTTGGTGATCACCTTAAAGTCAATACAAGCGTCCAGACAGTCATGCGGGGAGCTTAGCAGGATTTATTCAGCCATTTAGGACACAGCATCTAGAATCTCTGAGAAGTTCAATGAGCGTTTCCCCACAGCTGTTTATGCTTTGGTCTATAGTCACTAGACATGAAACATCAATATCCCCTATTTGCCTTTATCCCAGAACTAACTGTACATAATTTATATTAACATATAATTTACAAAGTCAAAACGTGAAACTTACTTTGTTAACATATCAGCTTTTGTGGCCGGCTTCCAATGAGACTAATTTCTGTGACACATTCACTACGAATGCAGTAAAGCCATTTTTCATTAAGTTTGGCCAGGAAGTAAATAAGTGTCCAGTTCAAGCTCAAATCAACATGTTGCTTTTGGGGTTAAACCTCATCTCATACTGACCATACTCCTCACTTTTCTGTGTTCCCTGAAAGAAACAAATAGATTGAGGTGGTTTTATATTATCATATTGATATCCATATCAGGAGAAAAATATACAGAAAATATCCCCTATGAACTAGTTTAGTTTACTTACATGTAATTCACTTGCCTCTCTTTTGCTAGTACAGTAGTTTCCTCACCCTTAAATTGCTCCTCTGGACCCAAGGCTGCTGGGTGGGCGATTGGATCTGGTAAAATTGGAGGTGGTGGTTGGAGGTGTATGGCACTATGTTCATATGGTAGTATGTTGTGAAAGCCATTCCAGTGTAATGGGGACACTTGTGGAAGGCCATAAATTAAAACTGAGAATTAAATGTGAGACATTCTCATTTTTATACTGTCTTATTGTAAATGTCTTTGACTTGTTTTTTTGTTTGTTTTTTTTACTTTTTATGTTTTAGATGTCAAGATGGAACCTTGTTCTTAAAAGAGGAAGGTGTGACGTCCCTCCCACTGTCCACACAGCTGTTCTTGTCAAACCCAGCAGACAACTGGCTGACAGTGGAGGGTCATCAGTTCATCTAGTTCACCTGGGCTCCCAGGCTATAAAAGCTGGCCCATGTGCTTAGTCTTGCCTTTCTTCCTTCAGCTGACATCCACTCTGCATCATCTTCTTTTCCTGGTGCACCTCCACAGCACATAACTCACACATCCATGTTTTCATTGCTGATCTCACACCCCCCTGTTTATTTTGTGTTAATTTTTTGGTTTCAATAAATGACATTTATTTAAGTAAATCTCTTGCATAAACCTCCTTGTTTGTGACACTTTATTATTCAAAGAGGAAATTCATCTGGTCAGGGGTGTGAAAAAACAAGCTTCGATTTAAAAGAGCTGAGTTTTCTGAGATTTGATTCCAGATATGTGGTGCATAGAAACTGAATGCTGCTTCGACACATTTATTGTAGAAAAGGTTTCAGTCGTAGTCATCTGGACACTGTTTTCAGAATCAAGACGTTTCGGCTCCCATCCGGACGTCATTCTCAATTGTGAAAAAATGGAACGGGAACTAGAAATTTAAGCTACTCTGTGTTACATAAGCCCTACCCTCAGGAAGGAATCTACCTGAGTATCTGTTGATTAATGTTGATTAATTGATTAATAAATCAACAGATACTCAGGTAGATTCCTTCCTTCCTACACGTTTAGTTTTGACTCTGTGGACAGTATAAGCAGCCCTGACCCAGACGATCTGAGCAGTCTGGTCTGTTTTTAACACGGCAGCAGGTCAGAAATGTGTTTTGAAAACAGTTCTTTGATTGTAAAATACACACAGGAAACCCGTTAACAGATCTGAGAACTGCAGGGTTGTGGTCCTCTTTCTTTGTTTTAGTTAGAAATCTAGCAGCAGCTTCCTGAATCAGCTGCAGTTGTCTGATTGACTTTTTAGAGAGACCTGTGAAGACACCATTACTGTAGTCGAGCCTACTGAAGATAAAAGCATGGACAACTTTTTCTAAATCCTGCTGTTCTTTAATTCTTGATATATTCTAGGTGATAAAAGGCAGATATATTTGTCTTTATGTGGAGTCCAACAGAGCCACAGTTTAGTTATCTTATTTAAATATCTTGTGTTACAGTGTGTAGTATTTTAGACATGACATTTTGAGAGAGCCTTGATTTCTGTGTGACTAACAAAAAAATAATTTAGGGTAAATCTGGATTAAAGGACTCATTAGGTTACCCACTTTGTAGCCAAAAGAACAATACTCAAGAGGTTCTTTATGTGTGTGTGTGCACGTGTGTGTGTGTGTGTGTTCACATTCATAAAATAGAGGGGTTATGCAGACCAACAGGCAGAACTAGGACGCACATACAATGTAGGTTAGCATTTATGAGCAGACTATCTGTCTGGGACAATTCACCAGAGACAATGTGTGTGTGTATGTCTGTGTGGATTTATATATGTGTGTCTCTGTGCGTGTGTGTAACTTAAAGAGTAATACCTGAGGCATGTTTATATATATATATATATATATATATATATATATATATATATATATATATATATATATGTGTGTGTGTGTGCCAGCTACCCAGAAGGCCTAAGAGTTAGTTGTCGTCAGTAAATAGCTGCCTGTGTGGTACTGGGCCACTGGGCAGGCAGAAATAACGAGGACTGAATACTGAGCTACACTTCACACAGCATGCCTCTGCTTGACTTTCTAACGGACAGCGTTTTATTATGTGAAAGAAAAAACTTGGGTCAGTTTTCTGTCAGTTGTCTCTTAAGCCAAAAATAGAGGAATCTTTATTAGTGTTGAAAATGCTGATCTGGAAATACTGAAGGCCTGTGCAAGAGGATGTTACAAAACACGCACATGATTTAGCAGTCAGCATATGGGAACAGCCCCATCAGATCAGCATTATTTAAATCTCAGCAGATAAAATGATATTGTAGTTGGTGATTAAATAAAATAATATACTAAAAGTAAAAAGGCTAAATGGGCTGTAGATTATAATAGATGTCAGCCACTAAATTAACAGTTCTTTACTCATATGAGCTGAAAAACATAATGTTTGAAAATAACTGCAGTTCAACTGGGAAATGTTACATAAGTGATCACGACTAGATGGGACTTTTTTTTGACAGAACTTGGTGCTAAGTGAACATCTTCACACATATGTGGGCATTTGTGGATGTGAGTGTTTGTTTTTGTGACGTGTGTTTGCAGAACAAATGGTTTAGTGGAGTGTACAAGCATAGCCAGCTGTATTTTTCTGCTGTAAACCCCTCCAATCTGGTATCACCAGAGCACATTGTCTGAGTCACTCAAGTGTGTGTTTGCATGTGTGTGTGTGTGTGTGTGTGTGTGTGTGACTTAAGCTTGAACTCATTGTGAATTGTAGGAAATGGTATGAAAAGCAAATTCACTGTTTCTCTGAGCTCTCTTTTAAATTTTGAACAACAGCCACGCAGCAGTCACATAGCATGAAGTGATTGTGGAGAAGCTGGATGTGGTTATTGGATGCTGTAATATGTTGCCTGCAGTGAGGCCAAATATTACATCAGGCTAAAGTGCTTAAACAACAAAGACTGTTAGTGAGAACAAGTTTTTGTTACTCAGAAAAGAAACATTTTTCATAGTCCTGAGCAGCACAAGGAGAAAAGTTATGTTAAAAGCCTTTATTTAGTAGGGCATATTAATGGTTTAAAGTGCAGACCGGTTTCTACCTCTTCATCAGGGTGGAAATAATTAAAACAGAAAAATAGCTATCACAATGATATCAAAATATCATAAAAATAGAATAATAAAAACTCAAACGGCGGTGACTCCTGAAATCCAAGGGCACATACGGAAAGTGCCAAAACACGCTGCCCAGCAGCTTACTCAACATCTGTTCATGTGTGCCTGCAGAGGTACTAAATCAAGGGAGTTTTCAAGGGATACAAGACCAGTTGGAGCACAAATCATAGAGGACGACTTCATCCTGTTTGTTGCCTGTTCTAGAGCTTGTGCTTGTGTTCATGTTGTGTTAAGGATTTTGAGACATTTTAAAAACGGACATTTGTTCACAGACATGAAAAAAAGAAGTAAGAATCCATATCTGTGTTCCCGTGCTTAGGTAAAAGTATGCTTTTTTTGGCCACTTGGGGGCAGCGGAAACACAACCGGTAAACACAACAGTCACTTATTATCACCTTTTAAGTTAAATAACTGCTTATTTACACATCCAGCAGATATTGCTGTATAAATCCAGTCTCTATAATGATTACGGAGCATCACTAGCTTTCATTTCATGTTTCTGGCCACCTAGCAAAGGTGAGGACGTAAGTCCAATATTCAATCTCTTTCAGCTTTGTTTTTGGTCTCTGCCAACTTCTGAGGGGGAAATATCTGGCTTTTTAATTGCTAAATGCTCCACTACGTTCACCAGATAGTCACTAACTGTGTCGGTATGTGTTTGGTGTTGAGCAGGTAATGTACAGTGGGTTTTTAGAGTTTTTTTTGCTGAAAACAGCTGCCTGCTGTGACTGAAATGTTGAGAACAGTGAGAGTGAACCAAAACAGCAAGTTGAAGGCTTCAAAACCAAAACAATTAATTAAAAAATGCTGAAATGTTCTGTAGAGCTGAGGTGAACTGCAGAGTTGGGTGTTAATTCTCTGTGGATTTGTCATTACGAGCCCCCCCTGTCGCATACAGTACACATAATCTTTTGATCCATTTATAATTGAGTGTAGCAGCTTTAAAGACAATAGACAAAGACAATAGCGACTGCAGTATAATACTTATTATGGACCCATGTTTTTGGCTTGGACACAAGTGCTCCTTCTCAAATGTATGCACACCTGACAGTACTACAAATTTAAAGACTGACATGTAAGTTTAAACTAGTATATATTTGGAAAAAGGTGTGGAATGCTCACCTCACTCACTAAGTTCATTAATTGCCTGAAAAGCAGCCTCAAGGTTTGGTAGAGATTTGTTTTAGCCAAAACTTGAATTTGTGTATTGTAGTTAATCAAGCTAACTGTAACCATATTTTTTAGCCCTCTATGGAAAGTTTAAAGACACAACTACAGGTTAGAAATTCAAAATGAGGCAATGCTGCAAGATTATAGCCGAACGCAGGACTGCATCACTCTTGCTCCAAATCTTTCATGTTAATGCATTATGTGTTGAAAAAGGGAACTTCTAGAGTAGTCTAGTTTGTTTTGGGAACCCCACAACTGAACCCTATACAGTATATAGCAACTTGAGAGCCTTCTATTGAGGCCATCATGAGAAGATGTTGGAGCAACTTCGTCACAGCAGAACAGTCTCAGCTAAACAAGGAGGAGAGGAGGTGCTTTACTTGACAAGGATGGAGGAAGTGATGGATCTCAGAAAGCTGCTGCAGAAGAAAAGATGGGAGGAACCTGCACAGGGATGAAGAGGGAGTGACAGGGTGTCATGCATGGGTGTTGCACCCTCCTCTGTTTCTATTGGTCTTACAGTGATGAAAGTGTCAGCAGCGAAGACAGTTATCTAAGAGGCACAGGAGGAGGGAGAAAAACTGTGGGAGAAGAAGAAGAAATGAGGAGCGCAAAGGAACGAGGGAGAGACAGAGGAACAGAGCGGAAAGAGAAAAAGAAACCGTGAGGATGAGGTAAGAGTGTGAGGGTGGGAGGAAAGAGAGGAACAGCAGGAGGTATAAACACTTCGAATGTGAATCATAGGCATCTGGCAGGAAAGGGGGGGATGTGAGACATAAGGAGAGGTGACAGAGTTAGAGAGTGGGTGAGTAAGACAAAAGTAGAGAGAATGATGGAGAAAATGAGAAGCAGAGAGGATTTAATTGAGGGAAGAAAAAGCATCAAGTAAGGCAGGGATGATGAGCAGAGAAAATACAGTGTACTAAATGTAAATCAGCATGTTTATCCTCATGCCCTTTTTCATGGCTTTCTTATTTATTTGGTTAGAGCTTGTAAGGGTGATGGACTTTCCCTGCCGTGTGTGTGTGTGTGTGTGTGTGTGTGAGAGAGAGAGAGACAGCAGGAGGGAGGAAGAGAGTGAAAACTGACAAATCTTGTCAACTCGCTGTCCTCCCACATAATCTGCTGACAGCTTTTCTGTCCAGTACAAAAAAAAAGATTTCAATTCCATAATTTTTCTTCAGATATTAGAGAGAAATAGTGAGTGACAATGAGCACTGAATCACTTTCTTTAGGGAGTTTTTCACAGAGTATAAGCAATTCGCAGTTTCATTGTGTTTATCATGAACCAGCGAGTTATGGATAGATTCTCTCAGTTTCTGGAGAATTCATTCTCTCGAATCCAGTCAGTTTTTTGTGTACAATAAAGAAGGTTGAGGCATGTTATGACAGCTGTGCATGAGCCACATTCAAACTCATACAAGCACTATTGCCTGTTTTAAGAGCAAGAACACAGGGGAGCTTGAAGGGACAGTTCACCCCAAAATCAAAAATACATTACTCAAGATAATCCACAGATTTGTTGTGAGCAGTTTCATGTAAGAACTATCGGTAGAAAGAAAATAGTTCCTACATGAAACTGCTCACAACAAATCTGTGGATTATCTTGAGTATCTTCCGGGTCATAAACTCTACGGCCGATATCTCCAAAACTCGCAACTCAAAACAATCTAGATGGATAAATAACAGTACAGGTTAGAGGAAACATATGTATTTTTGTTTTTGGAGTGAACTGTCCCTTTAAGCTCCCTGCAGGTTCTGCTTCTGATAATGTTAATGTGCCAGACTTTGTTTGTCAGAGTCTTCCAAACCATTATAAATCACTCTTACAAAGACAATTCATATGACTTTGTGATAACAATCTCAATTTGTAATCCATTTACTAGCTGGAGAAATAATGAAAGACAAAATAATCTCAACTCAAGTGGGCTGTGAGTTGAGATCAGTGTTGGAAACAACTTTGTTGTCCACCTGCCACTGTGGCTGGTGGATTCCAAAATCTATCAGCCACTCTTTTTTTTTTTTACCAGCCACTTTCTGTGTTCTGTCGATATGTGCAACCTATCAAGATGTGCTGCTTAGCGGTTCTGTGCATGACCCACAGTCTCCCTAAAATCTTAAGTCGAGATTTTACAATATAGTATTTCAACATGCTATTCTTACAGTATACATGGAGTGAGTAGTGGTGTAATATAAAATGATTCTGTAGTGGGAGCATTATTTGATATTGGTCTATCGAAATACGCTCCCCCTGAAATCTTAAATAAAGATATTATAATAAAGTATCAAAATATGCCCCCCATATTCTTACAGTACACTCACCCCTGTTTGTAATCAAAAAACATGAATAAAAGATGTCATAATATTAAGAGTTCTACCTTTATGGGATATACACAACTGAAAATGGAAACACATAAGGTAGAATTTTTCGACAGGGCAGCAAAAATTATTACAAAAACTGCATGTAATAAAATGATAAAACAAGATTTACAATATTCAAGCAATAGGCTATTTTATTTCATAAAGTAGATATTTAAATCCTTAAGGAAAATACTGATATTCTCTCTCTCATACACACATAGTAGGTGTGATGCCATTTATACCGGAGCACACCTATGAGGCATTCGTGCTTTACTTACTTGTGCCGAGCAAATGAAGCCGCATTAGAAACATCCATTCTGAGGAAAAGTTGCAGTGCATACTGAGGTCAAGCTCATCTAATAGGCTAGGCTATGTAAACAGAGCTAAGCAAGCTTTCATTCCCTGCAGGCGTTGTGGATGCAGCACAAGCTGGCCAAGTTTAACAGGCTGGCTTTGTAATGTTTCTTTGCAAATGCATCACAAATAAAGAAACTGTCAGAGGAGCGAATGATAAATGAAAGAATGTTTTGCTGCCTTTTCATCTCTACTAGTTAACGTTAGCTAGCTACAAACTGCCACTTCAAGGCTACCAGCATCTACTGGCAACTTTTAAGGTGGAATGTTTTCTTGCATGTTACTCACTGCATGAGTTGACGTCGTGAATCAATCAACACACCTTAAATGTGAACCCCTGCGGTGTAACACCACATTGTTTTTCTGTGTCTCCTTGTTAAAGTGTCCGAGTTAAACAAGCAGACTCGCGATTCAATCTGCGTTGTGGAATGTCACAAATATCTCAAATATGTTACGCCACTTTTATTTACCCGCCACCATGGCTGGTATCGTAGAAAAGGTTTCAGTCGTAGTCATCTGGACACTGTTTTCAGAATCAAGACGTTTCGGCTCCCATCCGGAAGTCATTCTCAATTGTGAAAAAATGGAACGGGAACTAGAAATTTAAGCTACTCTGTGTTACATAAGCCTTGCCCTCAGGAAGGAATCTACCTGAGTATCTGTTAATAGCTAGTTTCACCTGAAACTGACCTAAATGTTTCCAAGATGGCCCAGTAATCAGGCCTATTGTTTTCTGGCTGCACCTACCTCATCACTGTTAAGTACCTGATTAGCATATGATTGGCGTGACGAAGGTGTTAATACACTGTGATAGACATTGGGCAGATTGAATCTCAGACCACCATTTGAATCTACCAATCTACCATGGCTGGTAGATTGAGCAAATTCACCCGCCACTACACAAAATCACCTGCATTTGGCAGGTGCTAATTTCCACCCCTGGTTGAGTTTATTTTGTCACACATACTCATCCCAAGGTCAAGAATGAACTTCCACACTCAAGATTCATATGACTGCTGAACAATCTCTCCCAACCCTTTACTGTATGTGATATATTTTGATTTATACCAGAAGCTTGCTCCATTACAGTCAAAGCTCAAGTGGTTATAGCATTTACCTACTGACTGCTGGAAGCAACAGTCTCCATCAGCTTCACAAGATGAAGAGACACTATACATTTCCTTCAATTAAATACTCACTCAAAGGGTCAACACAACAATTTAAGAGGATCTATATGTTTTTAGGTTGGGATGTTTTTCTATTGCTATTACTACTGTTATATAAATACTATTATATACTATTATATAAATTTGGTTGTACGATGGACTACATCTGCTATTATATAGGTTTGCAACTTAGAGGACTCTTTTGGTCCTTTATGAAGGGACACAAATGGACTCACTGGGATATTTAGGAGATAGCTGATGAGTGGTGGGCTTGTTGTGGGAAGGATGGGGAAATCATATAGTAACTAAGTGGTTTTACCCACGACTGTTGTATGAGCATTTTTATATCTGCTCTGGTGTGCAAAGAAAATCAATAAATGTAATTTGTTAAATTAAAATGTTAAACAAAAAAAGATATGACTGCTTTCTGATCTGCCACTGCTGTGGTTAAGGTTTGGGTTTAGGCATAAAAACTACTTGGGAAAGATTGTGGTCGTGGTTAAAAGAGAACAACGATAATTGTTTGTGGGAAACGGGGATGTAAACAGTGGCAAATGTCAAAGTTACAGACTTTGTTGACAGGGTTTTGCGGAGGTCACGCTACTTCCACGGTTCACCTTTGCTCCTTTGACAGAAAGGGGTCATAATTTGCACGTCCACAAGAAGGCATTTGAACAAACAACTAATACTGTTTTTCTAGAATTTCACCCCTAAACATATAGTCTTTAAGGTCGGAAAAATCATCTTGTTCCACACTGTCTGACAACAGCTTGTTCCAACTCTTTGCATTGCAGCCACACTTGAGTGAAATATTCAAACTCCATATTTTTATGGCTGCACCATCTAGAATATTTCCATCAAATGAAAGTAATGTCCCCCAATTTTTGCTTGACACATTTGGTTTCTTTGGAAACTTTGGGCTGTCCAATAGAATTTAAAATTTAGTTCTGTGGGTCTGTAATGACTGACCCCCGGCAGGTCAGTGAGGTCTGAGGGGTTAAATATGCCGCTCCCACGACCTGGAACAGTGCACAGAAGGACTTGTAATCATCTGAGGTGATTACTCTTGTTGAATTCAAGTCAGTTTTTAAGAACTGACTTCACCTAACTCTCTCAGTGAAAGCTTTTCTATTCTAATATATTTGTACGGTCACTTGAGAATTCCAATACCTGTAAAAGTTCCCCGGACAGTTTTCACGGCTTGTTTATATTGTCTGCATCATATTTATTGTTGTAACACTGTTTTATTCTGCCCTCTTGGACAAATCTCTCTTGAAAAATGTTTTAATCTCAATTAAAAAATTACCTGCTTGAATAAAAGGAATAAACAAAGAAGAGAAGCATCACTAATGACTGCAGCTGTTGCACACAGAGTTAGTTGTACGCAGGAAATATGGTTAAGATATATATATACATATATATACACACACACACTATATACTGTATATGCCATTGATGATCTTTGTGATTAGTTCTGCTATGCTTGCTTACATCCACCAGTCCCTAAACTACTTTCTACTAGTCAACAAGTAAGCTGCCCGCCAAACAAAATTATTATCTGTAATGATGATAAATCCTTTGCAGGGATGGTTGCCATCCTTGCAAAGGATTTGTCAATAAATACCATGGCAACATGTTGTCAGTAGTATTCCTGCCTTGAGGATTTACATGAATGCTACATCAGCCCCGGTCTCTAAGGACACCCTGAGTAGACTTGTGACTTGGAATTGACGATAACCAAATAAACACCCGCCCCCTGCTACACACACACACACACACACACACACACACAAAGTCTAAGGTGTTTGGGGGACACAAGGCTTAGGCAGGCTCATAAAAAACTGATTAAACCATGATGGATAAGGGAATCTGTAACAGAAGTCAGATAAACAGGTTGAGGTTATGAAGAGAAAATAAGGATGAGAATGACAAGAAGCTCTTTTGTTTCTCCTTAATTTTCTGAGTTCTGCTCCCACCCTGCTTTCTCCCTCCTCCTGACTGTTTTGCCTGCCATTATGTGAACACTAAAAACGTGCACTCGCACACACAAAAAGCTCAAGGCAAAAGCCACCTACACTTAAGTCATTGTTCTCTCTTTCTCTCTCTCTCTCCCTCTATGTGGCTTTAATTTTCCAAATGCTTAGGCTTTAATTAATAAGGGAGACAGAGAAGCCCTTAATTGAATGCATTCCTGAGAATATCAACTACTACTCCTGAGGATTGCTCCATTTTCTCCCTCTCAACAACGCAATGCCCAACCAAAGCCTTACACTCATGCTACAACACCACACATATTTCTCACCACAGTGTTATATTAGATATAAACGGCACTAGATAATCCTAAAATACCATAGCACAAATTCTTCAGATTTCACAAGATTTCTGAAATAATATATGTGTGACTTTCTTTGTTGAATTAAGTCATTCAAAATTAAAATGTTTAAATTGTGTGCCTGCTCAGATATCTGTGCAGGCACACAGGTATTAAAAGTGTAACTCATGTTGGGTAGGTCTCCTAATGGTCCCAAAATGTGCTCTGACACTCTACTGATTGAAAGTAGATTAAATATAACCATGTCAATCTGTACTCAGTCATACACTAGACTACAGTGTGTACGATGAAAAAAAAAGCCACAGACACTGCAGAAAGTTAATGATGTAATGTATGAATGAAAACATGTTTTGGCCCAGGATTTACTCTCGACCACATGTGATTCCTGTAAGGTACAATAAGTCTGATTTTTGATCAAGAGGAGAGAAGCTAGTTTTTGAAGCAGCCGATCAAAATGGAGCAGTACAGAGTTGAAACCTGAACTCCGGGCTAAGAGGATTACAGCTGAACATCATCCAGCATCCGCAGCCAGACGAAAGTCATTCTTGACTTTAAGAAGGACAGTCTCAGTATTGTGTGCTCTGATGCCTGATTCGCCCTATTGTACACTGGCCTACAGATACTCACAACTCTCCACTGTTAACAGCTGTGCCAGAGCTACTACACTGGAGGGGAATGTAAACTTATATTGTCATTCTGTTTATCCCACTCTCATGCACTCCCTTTTCTCCGTTATGTCTATGAATTTCTGTTACTATGTGCCCATGTGTCAGACATGCAATATTAGCTATAAAATCTGCAAAGTTCATGATAGAGTTGATCACAGTGGTTTGGTACAGTATTCAACCTTGCACTCAGGAATAAGAGGTTTAAAACTGAACATCGCCCAGTGTCTGCTGACTACAGATTCATAATCATTCATAACTTTCGGAGGAGTAGACTGCAATGTACTCGTCAGCCATATGGTGCATTTACAGTCTGCAACCACTACCCTGCTCTCTACTGCTCTCAATGTGCTGAAGCTGCTGCACTTGGACAGTTAATTTAAATAGAATGAAGTCTGCCTCCTGGTTCAGGTTGGACTGAACAGTTTGGGGAAAAAATTGAATTGTAATTTACCTGACCAGCGCTGCAATGGATTGCAATTATTTTCTACGAACTTGGGACTGATGGTTTACATAGTATTATACATAACTTTGTACTATGCATAAAGTAAAAATAACCCATACAATGGAGTTGCATGTTGTTGAGGTCGCTCCAAGTTTATTTTTATTCCAGTCATTTGGATAAAAGTCAACTTCTGAGTAACCTTTGGTAGTTTTCTGTTGAAACCCCCCCCCAAATTTAGCTCACATTCAGTCAGCTATCACTTCAGTAGCAGTGGTGGAGTGTAACTAAGTTCATTTATTCAAATACTGTACCTAAGTACAATTTTGAGGTACTTGTACTTAACAAGTTTAACTATTTTGAAAGACGTGTGTTGCAGAATTGCAAACAAAATGTGTTTGTAGATTTGGTGCCTTTCTTTAAGACCTGGTTACAAAAGTTAAGGTTTTGATGCTTTTGTCTAAGCATTCACTTTCAGTGTGTAAGCAATCAGCAAAAACCTGCAAACTATCTTTGACCGAGCATGCTGAGCTTATTAACCAAACAACAGCAACGTTTTGTTTTGTAGTTATAGACTAGATACTTAGATACTTTATATTAGTGATGGGAATTACAGCTCTTTGAAGGCAAATGGATCTCATGGCTTTGTTCCTTTCCGAGAGCCGGCTCCCAAACGGCTTTTCATTTAGTACCACTTCTGCTGGTCACTGCCTAAGTTACATTCTTAATTGTTGCAAGAAATAAATACGCAAGATTTTGTCATATTGATGGTTAAAAAGAGGGATATGTCAAGAATAACTATCCTTGTTGTAGCCTAGAACACAAATAACACCCTGCTAATGAAATAGTATGGTTAATAAATAATTACACAAATCTATATAGACACGTACAGCATACTTCAATTTAATGTATGTATGATATATGAAACCAAAATTAAATAATACAAATGTAATTTGTTCGTCTTCATGCATTTCTTTTTCCGCAATTTAAATGTGCTTATAATAGTTAGCTACAGCCGGCTAAATTTGACAGCGACGGTTATCATTTCAGCCACTGAAATTGACAGTCGCCAGCTAAACCTTTCACCTCTAACCAGTGCTTAAATTGGGATTTGTTATGTGGGGGGGCTCTGTGGTTTCGGGGGTTGTCATGGGTGCACATGTGTGCGCATAGACTACAGAATCTGATTGATATCATTTGACAAACGATCAATGAACAAAATCTAACAAGGAGAGACAGCCCTCTGCTCTGAACACTAAAATGCTAATCAAAGTCATTCTAGATACTGTTGGCAGTGCTGTGTGCAAAACTACAGCTGATGACAATAAAACCTTTCTGTAAGTGCACTCTCCTGTGTATCTGTATCAAATACTGAACATATCAAAACATTGTGCGGAGTATCAGAGCAACCTCTACCTTCTGTTAATAAACCTGATCAGTTTCTGACCTATTTTTCTCCCTACCTTGCCATCCGCCCTAAGCAAA